>NC_134278.1:6491712-6594446 GCF_949628215.1 Phalacrocorax aristotelis
TCTCTTTGGGAGGTCATAGTAGATCAGGAGGGTAGTGCATCAGGATAGTGGATCAGGCATCCAGTTAGGTGTCCGGTGTTTCTAAGCTGGGAACCCATCTTATTTTTATGCACCTGGTATAGGATTTCTCTTTTGAAACGCAGGCATTTTCAGTGCATGATACCCACATCTGAATTAGTTATCCTAATAGGTAAAGAGTTGATAATACATGTTTCTCATTCTAGCAATAAAGAGCTGATGCCAGACCTATTTAATCCACTGACCATGAAGAAAGGCTAGGGAATTAGATTAGATGTAGATATTAACACTGATGACTGCTAAAGCTAAAGGTGACAGGAATCCCATCTCAGTAAAACAGTTCTCCTAAAAGATGAGGCCAAGCTCCCTATGCACTCAGTAGAAAGAAGTGACTCAGTCTGTTCAGAGTGATACAGCCTACACGTCTAAGCCTTCCCTTTGGGGGCTTGCCCTCTATAAAGAACATAGAAAATGCAGGTGCTTTCAGGGATTTTCTTCACTAGGCACTTACTGTTCAATTGTTTAGATGAATTGGATCCCAACCCAGGTTTTCTGAGTCCTGGATTAACTTCCCAAACTGGTGAAATAAGTTTTCTTCTAAGCTAGAAGCCCACGCTAAACAGTCAGTCTTTGCATGTGGAAGTACACTATAGTACCTACCCATCCTCTGTAGACTGGGTGTACAGGAGGATGGTAAATGACCATGCACAGGTGAGTTGTTACGTTTAGGGAAGGTTACTGTACTTGTCAGAGCACCTTGTCTTCAACATCTCTGTTCTCTGCAGGCATCCCTCCAACCCTCCTTAGCTACAGCTCTGTCTAGAGGCAGGTCTAACACCTTCAGGAGTGAGCGTGCACCTGGATGCTCCAGTTAAGAAGACTGTCTTTCTGCTGGGGCTGTACAAAAAAGTGAAACAAGCAAGCACTAGAGTTGTGACAAGTTACAGCATTCAGATAAAGCAAACAGAATTAGAGAGGAAGGAAATAAACAGAATCATCCTGTGTATATGATAAGCAACTGTAGTAGCTTGTGCCGTGCTTCATTGTGCTTAGGGCTTCCATATTCCTGGGCTTTCTCAAACATGTCCTAGCAATTTTGTTCATGAAGAAAAAAATTATTGACCCTAGCTGACCCTGCTCTGAGCAGGGGTTTGGACTAGATGGTGACCAGAGGTCCCTTCCAACCTCAGTGATTCTGTGATTCTGCAATTTTCATCATCAGTTTGGGTCTTTGGATATTGAGCAGCTCGGTCAGATCCTGTCCAGACAAGCTGTCACTCTGGGTGCACGGACTGCACTATGTCAGCTGTGCACATACCCAGCCGTTGGTCTGAGCAGTGCAACAGCTTCCACATGTCCTGGATATGCCAGGACCCCTGCGCAGGTGCCCAGACACCCATGTGGAGTTTCTTAGATGGAAGTATGGGAGCCTGATCAAGCTGAGCAAGATGTGTTTAAAAGGTTGCATGGCATAAATAAATCTTAAGGGGGGATTAGGGGGATGACAAAGCTCAGGCTTCTCATAGGGAAGCCACGCTGTTTGGAAAGATCACAGCTAAAAGAAGAGCCTTTGGTGACCAGATTTTTTCTCTATTTTTGTCTATATTAGTTACTACTCCTTGTATTTTAACCCCAATTACTCTTTAACCATTAAAGAGTCATTTGTGTCAGTTATTTGTCACAGCGTTAAACCAGATTACCTCAAGGTTTGTGAGCTTCCTCTGCTCTCCCATGTATGGAAAAACATTGCACTTAATTTGGTTTGTTTGGCCAGTGTGGACAGGGATTAGCCAGGCTATATATGGACCATAAACACTGTTCTGGTTAACACTACGGTCGAGCCAAACCTGAACCTTTCATCTCACCCTTTGCAAACTTTGGTGGTTTGGATGGAAATGGAACCTGTATTTGAACTGTGCTTTATTTTTGTTTTTGTTTTGAAAAACCAAAGCCCAATCAGTAACACTTTGGAAACCCAACATCCAGCATCCTCAGCCCACCTCTAGTGAACAAGGATCGAGGGCCTGTGTAGGCAGGGACTTTGCGTTGGGAAGAAAGCCAATACACAAAGGAAGGAAACTGTTTCAAGGAACCTGCAGTAACTTTCCATAAAAATCTCAGGGACATAAGGACATGCTGAATCTTGTGTCATAATCCCCTCTAACCAACCTGTGTGTTTGGTTAGGGGAAAACATGGTGGTCCCATGTGGAACAAAGATGGACTTTTGTAGGCTGCATATCCAATTGGTTTGGTGTTGGAAATGACAGGGGAAAGCCTTGATTTGCTTTTGACTCCCAGTTTCAGTTTGCTATCTGGAATACCAAACCAGCCAGTAATGAAAACTAATTTCTCACATCAGATTTTTTAGATGCCAGAAATAATAATAGTATGGTGTTAACACCTCAGTACTTGGCTTTCTCTCGGTTGTCTTAACCTAGATGAATCTATTAATTTGTGTCTTTGTATCCACACCAGTGCTTTAAAATTTGCACTTAATTGCGGCAGAAGTAGTTTTAAAATCCATCTGTCTTACACTGACCATTCCTGTAGCATCTCACCACCTCCTGTATAATGTGTTCCCAATGCTAAAATAAAGATCTGTGGCATGGTATAGTAATTCTACTGATGTAGATCTCTGAGGCTGTTGAAAGGCTAACATTTCCTATTATATTTCTGGCTTCAGAATTATTGTAAAAATAGATTCGTCCTTACCATACAGTATTTACCAACTGGGCACAGAGGGTAGCACACCTTGACCCATAGCGTGACTCTTCAAGTCTTTGCATATTCTTCAGAGGCTGCTCTGTCATCTTATGGTGTGTATGTTGAACTCAGTCCAAGCAAGCATGTTTCTAATGACTTCAGTGGACATTGGATGAAATCCACTGAACTACTTGTAAGGTGGCATAGGTGTCAAGCTGGCATGCACAGTGTCAACAATTTCTTTCTCAGTCTCTTCTTTGTTGATGTTCATAGCTGAAGCTGCTAAATATCTACAGGCAGGGATCTATGTCTAAGTTTAATGTTGTGAACTCTGTTATACTTCCACACAAAAAGAGTTTAAGTCACCAACTAACTCTTGCTGTTTCTGGTGTTGACCGGTCAATTCAAACTAGAATTCTGAAAAATAGGACCCTCTATGAAGCAGTAATTAACTTTGGCTCTGGCAGTAGCCATCCAGCCCTCATATCTCCATAGGAGATCTGAGTCAGCTAGGACATTACCACCCTTCCATGACTGGCCAGGAAAGCACAGTAGGTAATTCACCAGATAATGCATACATATGAGATATCAACCATGATGAGATCAACCAGAAAAATGTAAGGTCTGTCCAGGGGCTTTATGAAGAATGAGAGTGGAAGGATAATTTAGATTTGTAGTGTTAAATAGCACGTTTACCTACAATAGGCTAGGTTCTTGTCTTTGAGTATGTCATTACCAGCTAATGAAATTCCCCCTTGCATCAAAAAGGCCTAGTCACATTGAAGTGACAGCAAGAAACAGTCCATGTATGTAAATACATGTGTGAATCAAGGCTCATGATGTGTCTTCCTTGCAGACTCAGATCCTTGCACACCTGATGCTCCACCTGCTGCCACTTCACCACCAACCTCTGAAGAACCTGGACCTTTCACAGCTCCAGCATCACCCTCCCCTTCCTCTGACACTGGTACTGCATCATTTTCTCCACCGTTACCTGCCTGTGTTGCAGCCTTACATCCCAAACTGCCTCCTGTTCCACCATCAACATCAGCTTCTGCTGCCACTGTTCACCCTGGACTCCCTTCTCTTCCAGCACCACCCGCCTCTGCTCCATCCCTGCACCCTGGACTTTATTTGCCAGTAGTTCCACCTGGCAGTGCCACCCACCTCATCAACTGGCTGCCCTTCCTCGCTTCCGCAACACTCGCCACCATTCAAGGCAAGGAGGAAGACCAGCCACCCATAAGGACCGGCTCCCTGGAAGGCATGAAGCGTTGCAGCAGCACACCCCCACACCCCTCCCATGATGGAAATCACCAGGCGACACCCATGGGAGACAGTGCTCCAGGGGCTGCTTCCTCACCACCGGCTGCCCACGCCATGCCCCCAAGATCCGAGCAGGCATCGGCGAATGTGAGCGACATCCTGGCAGAGCTGCGGACGATGAACAGCCATCTCTCCGTTATTGCCAGAGCCCTGACGCAGCTGGCGTCATCGCTGGCACCGCAGCAGGACACGCGTGGCACCCCACCTCCTTAGTGCCCGGCTCTGTCCTGGCTCACCCTGCTCACAGGGGCTGGTGTTGGCCAGGGAGAGCCTATGGTGGAGCCAGGATGGAGGAAAGGTACCCTACCCAAACCTGCCATACCATCTGTGCCAGTTCACTGTGCGCTCTGACACCAACCGCGTCTGCTCAGTGGGTTTTTCTGTTTGTTTGGTTATTTCCTCCTTGTAAATGGCTGCATATATTAAAAAAATGGTTTTGTGGTCTTGTTAATAAAATTGTTTATATTTCTTGCATTCCTTTCAGATGCGCTCGCTCCCCTCCTCTCACCCATTAACCACATGAGCACTGGTAGGGATCGGTGAGGTCTTGCACAGTGAATGCTGAGAGTCTGAAGTGGTGAGAAATTACCCGCGACAAAATGCTCAGGGAAGTGACAAAATCCCTCTAAGCAACATGGCGGGGACACAGGCAGAAAAGAACACCATAAAACTCTGAAAAATTTTCCTATTTGTCTCCACCCACACCGCATGGCATGGCTCTGTTGAAGCTGGAGCCCTTCCTGGGGGTAATTGCAGTTACTGACACAGGTAAGGGCCGTGATAAATTGTTCAAAATGCAATGCAGCGTAGTTGTCTAAGCAGTACTGAGTCCAAACAACTACCCAACAGCCTCATCAACCTCTTGTCCTCTGAGAAAGTGTGAACCAAAGGCAGCACAGCACTTAGCTGGAGGGTGTCTTTTTTATTTGCCAGTGGTGTCTACGGTTCTTCAGGGGCATAAATGGGCCAAACTGATTTACAGCAATTAGCCAGGCACATGCAGATAGGTCCTGACATTTCACCATCTTTTCCCTATTGCCAAGCTGCAGTGGCTTGCCTGAAGGTGGCAATGAAGACGTGAAACCTCAAACAATCCTCTTTCTGAATGGGGAAAGAGCTCTTGGGCATGAATCCAGGACTTGCCCCTCTGAGATGCATGACCTGAAGAGCAGCTGGTGGGGCATCAGAGCTGGGAGCTGAAGGTCAGGGTGTGCTCAGTGCTCTGGAAGAGCTCCAGAAAAGAGGACCTGCAGCTCTTGAAGAGCCATTTTGTGAACCTCAACTACAGTCTACCCATAGAGCAAATAGCTATCAGTTCAAACTAAGATGTTTTCCCAAAGATAGGCCAAGCATGGGGCCGGCGGAGGCTGAGCCAGGCTACGTGGCTGCTCTGTCTTTCATCCCAATGAATAAAAATTAAAGAGATGCTCATGGCAAACAAGAGGAAAGAAAGGCCTCTGTGAAGTATGGTATGATCTCGTCTTAATTTAGCTGTGCAACCCTCAGATATCAGGATCTGAGGCCATCTCTAGGAAAAACCCAGACAAACAGACAGATTGCTAGATAAGATTAAAGAGGAAGTATTCTGTCTATTTGCAAATATTTCTGTTACAGATGAGCCTAAGCCACAAAGATTGAATGAATATACAAACTTCCCCAAAGCTCAGGTGTATTTGAATTTGAGGTCTTTGTTACTGTGTATATATTTATATATAAACCTATCCATATTTTTGAGTCTGTGTCTGAAAAACAAAGCAACTGCCCTGTTCGATCATGTTTTTTTTTCTTTTCTAGGACTGATCAGTCTCTGTTGTGTTTAGCAAAAAAGGTGAAAAAAAAAAGACATTTCATAGATGGCCTTCACTACCTTTTAGTTTTGTGTGTTTCAACAAAAGGCGATAAAAGGAGTGTCTTGAAAACATTTTGGCTTTTGATTTGGCTATTGTAGTTTCCATAGACTAAAAAGGCAAGGGTAAAGAAAAAAGTTTATCACTTTTTCTCTTTTCATTAGGAAATACAGGACAGGAAAGAAAGGGGAAAGCTCTATGGTTAAAAAAAAATAAAAGGAATATTTTTCATTTTTACCCATCTTTCCCTCTTTCAATTTAACATGGTACTAAATAAGCAAGATGTTCTCCAGCTCTTGATAGTTTTACTTGATCTATCCTATTGTTTTCAAATAGTAACCTTTAACGGCCTAACATTGAAAATCTCAGGGAGTTAAGCAAGACACACAGACATATTCCTCTATACAGATAACTTTAGAAAATTCTACAGTGCAGCTGCTGATGCTTTACAACCAAGGTTAGAGCTGGCTTAATTTAGGTGTCTAAGGGATTTGAGAACAGTTTACATGGCATGCAAATCCAGAAAAAGCCTGAAAGAGTTGCCTATGGCACTAGATATTCATCTGCGAAGGCAATGCTCTTCCTTCTCAAAGATGCCACGAATGTGATCCAGCTGGCAGGGAGGGAAAAGCGCTATTCCTGAGCCTCTTCCTAAAGGAATGAGATTTCTGTGGTCCCACAGCCAAAGATATTAGATGCTCAACACCCTTGCAGTCTAGACTCCAAGCTGTCTGGTCCTGCAGCATCCTGACAACAACGCAGGACCAGAGCCTGTAGCCAGAACTAGCAACTTTCAGATTGACTTGGTAACCGCTGCTGGCTCTCACATGGGCACAGCAACTGGCTACAGAGCTGACAAGGCAGACAGAGGCTGTCTGTGGGTAGGGTCCAGCCGAAGCAAGCACATCACTCCCGGCTGACCTGAGCCAGCCTGAGCGTGGCCAAGGCTCTGCTAATGCTGCGGCCACAGGGTCCGCTTCTGCAAATCCTCACGCAGGGTTTGTGCACAGCCCATGCTGAGCTGTTAGCAGCGCCTGAGCCAGCTGGTTAAAACCCAGGTCAGGTATGTCCGGGCAGCCCCACCGTGGCACAGAAGGGCTTCCCTACTGTGCAAAGAGAGGTCCTGCCCACGGGCATCTCATTCAATAATGTGCATTATCCTCTACTCAGTGCATTCAATAGACTCATGTCCCTCAGGAATTACTTTATTCATTCGACTTAATTGAACCGCTTAAGCACTGCAAGAAACGAGTGGCTGCTCTGACTGCATCGCTTGGATGGCAAGAAGGCTGCCTCTGTCTCAGGTTTTGTTTGCTCTTCTTGGCTTTGATCTGCAACCATCCAAATTTGGCTTGGCGCTGCCAGCCCCGCTGCCGCTTTCTGATTCCTTAGCAGCATTACTCGCATTGCTGAGCCTCTGCTGCACACATGGTACTCTGTCGGTCGAAAGTTGGAGTGCAGCTCACAAACAAGTCTCCTAAAGCATCTGAAGCCAGCAGCAGAACAGCTGAAGAAGGACAGAAACCCCGGTGCAGCTGGCACTGTTCCTGCACTGTGTCCCCACAGTGTCCCAGCACCTGTGGAGGCGGCATGTCCAGGCTATTTGGGTGCGACAGAGCCTCATAACCCATGGCAAACCGTTCGAGGACTTTCTTGTCTATATTATTAATTTTGATTCAGCTCAGAGAGCGAGGGGCTGACAGTTATAATCTCTTGGTGCATGTTCAAAGTCCTGTGTAGAAATAACCTCATGGGCTGACACTCCAGTCACTGTTAACTTATTAAAAATCCCCTGCTGTCTTTCTCTCTCGGGACATCTTCAGTCTCTCCTTCTTCCTCCTCTTCTACAGCCATGTTACTTGCAAAGGCAGCAATTTATAGGGCAAGATTCATTTTGTAATTGACAGATACTTCTTTGGGTTTCAACTAAAAAATCTGAAACACTCCAGATGAGAAAAACTTAAAGGCTGGAGGCCAGGTTGTTATTCTTAGAGTCACCATGGGTGATCAACACACCCCCTTCTGGCTCGGCCATCAAAACCCTAAGCACAAAGGTCTCATGTTTCACAGCTGCTTTATAAACAAATTTTGAGGATGGGTTTCAAGTCACCACACTTTAATTACCTAAAAGTTGGTTTTGTAGGTTCCTCTACAGCATGAGGAAGCAAAGGCTTCCAGTGTGCGATTGATCCTAGCCTAAGAAAAGTATTTAAAATAAGTAGGAAGGCAATTGTCTTCTGGCAGTGTCCATCTCTCTCTCTTGACTATGGACAACTAATGTAAGACAAATGCTTAAATTCTAGAGGGCTGGAGGTAAATGAAACAAATCCTCTCTTTGGTAATTGCAGTTCATTTCAACTGGTGAAGCTTCAATATATCACATTTATTTGAGTCTTCATAGACGTGTCAGGATCTGGAAGAGGGGAACTGGGAGCTCAGGAGAACAGAACTGGCAGTAAAACTGGAAACCCCTGCAAAATATGCAGCTCCAGCCCAAGGCCAGGAGATATCCTGTGCCAGGAGAGCACCAGGTCATTCCCTTCTCCCAGAGATTTAACTCCGCAGGATGTAGAACTGGAAGCTAAATAATTTCATCGGATTTGAGTGATGTACTTAGTGTCTGCTACTGCGGCAGGAATTATTTAAGGAAGCAGCAGGCTGTACAATATTGTATTAGACTGCAACTCAAGAAGGTGGGAGAACTCACAGGTTTACCCAGGAGAAATAGGAAGCCGGGTGGTTTTTCGCTTTGTTTTCTCTAGCGGACATTTTTCTTCCAATATTTGTACACACGCTCACTGTAACGACACTCAAATCCCCCAGGAAAAATAATTTATAAAGAAACATTGCTAAGGAGTGCATTCCTTTGCATTAGCCCAGCTGCAAGCTGGCAGCACGCAGGGCCTGGGATTGAGCTTCCTCCTACAGACAAGATGGTTACTCAGCATAGCTCTGTCTGGGAAGCATAAAGCAGGTACCCTCTGCCAGGTGCCCCTGTGGACACCCATCTCTTCCCACAAAGCCAGATGGCCTGTGTGCCTCCACCTTCCTCCCAGACCTTTCACTACAGCATTTTGCATAGTCCTTTGGGTTTCTGTTCAATTTATTTCAGTCATGAGCAATTAGCCAGGACACCTGTGCCAGGATATTGTTTGCACCCATAACCACAAGGCTATATCCTGAGTCCACAGCTGCCAGCTTGGTGAGAGATACTCTGGATGTCATGGGGCAGAAGATGCTACGCCACCAGTGTGGTCAGGGATACCCAGTGGCCATGGTTGTCCCTGTCCCAGGGCACAGCAGTTGTGCTGACACATGGCTGTGCTTGGGAGGGGGTAACTCTGAGCCCCCCTGCCAGCAACTGAAGCCACACACTTCATACCCATCCCATGGGTTGGAAACCCTCTGCTCACGTAACCCACCGGGTGCAAGAGAAGTACAGAGTCCGTCTGGCCTCAGCTGGGTTTGGAGACCACCGTGCCAGAGAAACACCCAGGCAGGTGGCACCGCTCCCAAATTGCACAGGAGCTGAATGAGCCTCAACACAGCCGGTGGCTGAGCTGGGACACTGTGCTCTCACACAACTCCACATGCGAGTTAAAATGCACAATATTTTATGGTTGCTCCGATGCTTCTGGTCAACTCCCACATGGAATTTTCTTTCCCCTTGACAGACACTGAAGTTCTGTTCTCGGCTTAGCCATAAAGAGTTAGGCCATAAGAAGAAGGCGGTTAGTACTGGTCTTAAAGGAAATAAAGGTGACCCACTCTAGGCCATGTTTTCAGGTGGCATGAATGGATGAGGATCTGTCCTCGCTCCTGGGTGTGCCAGGACCACTGCACTGAGCGATGCTGTCCATCTGCTTCTCCATAATCCTGATTGCTCTCTGCCCCCATTTGTTTTACAGCTAAGCTGTACATTTTCAGGGCAAGGACTATGTTCTTGTTCTGCCAATGTGCAAAGATTAACATGGAAAGGGATTTTAAACACTGTAGCAGCACAAGTAATTATTAACAGCAAGTGATATCATGAAACCGAAATCTTCCTCTCGATGAAGAGGAATTCAGTAATGTAGAAGTTGAAGACAGAAAAGTATACCACAACCTCTTGCTGGGTTTTGCTGCAGACTCGCTCTCTAAAATAAGCTGGGCAGAAACAGTAACTTCTCACTACTGCTTTTGCTTGTGGAAGTAGTTCCCAGATGATTGCTGTACATTGTATAATGTTGACATCTGATTTGATCCACATCATTCCCATCTACCACTCAGTCTGGATTTCCCATCTATCTTGAACTTTGGCTGAAATCTCATTTTATTCAGAGACAGATCTTATTGGAACAGCCTTCATGAAGAGCTTTACTGCTTATAACTGTCATTCAAAACATATTTTGAACAGAAAAATGTGGATTTGTGCCAGCTGAAGCACTTGATGATTCATGGTGATGGCAACAAATTGTTTTTGTCACAAAACAAAAATAAGGGGCCTGCAAAAAAAAGTCTGAAAAATGCCAGAGACTTTCTATTTCTTAATATTTATTTTATTAAAGATATTAAAACCATACCATAAGACATTAAAACCATAGTTCAGGAATTAGTTGAAGCATTTTGTTTGCTCTGAATTCCTACTTTATCCATTTCCTCAAAAATTTTTGACAGTATTTACTTTGGGTCAATAGAAAATGACATTTCTTCTCCCTGTCAGCAGAATCAAAACATCAGATACTTGTGTGGCTCTGCTAGGAGAATAAACTGAATTCTTAGTCTAACTTGGCTATCTGTCAGCTGAAATTTAAACCCCACAGTTTTTTACAGATTCTCCAAGGTAGTGAAAGTGTTGGTGACACCAGTCCAGTGTCCCACGGTCCATGATATATGTCACCAGTGAGGTGGTACATGGCTCTATTCCCTAACCTTGATTAGAAAGGGAACTCACAGGCTTTTAGGTGATTTAAATTTCCATGGGAGTTTGAGCTTTGATTGACCAGCCAGAGCAATTTGATCTGTTCCAGATGGGACCTGCCTCCATGTGTTTTCATAAATGGTGGTAGATGTCGACTTTTCAAACCATGCCAACCGACATGTGATAAAAGCTTCCAGGGGCTTATTCATTTCTTCCGTAAAAAATAAGGCAATTTGCACATTTTATGTTAATTCTATATTGACTATCACTCTTAGGAGGTAAGGATGTCATTATTTTTAAACACACAGGATTTTACTTGATCAGACTCATTTGTTTCCTCTGATGGAAGAAAAGGGCCTGAGGTGGAGAGAAGTTAAGAGCTGACTAGGAGGTTTTAACTGAAGTAGTGGGATGAATGTGAGCCAAGGAAAATTTAGGCTGCACATCAGGAAAATTTTCCTAACAACGAGGTCTATTGCTACGTGGAATGGTCCCCCCAGGGAAAAGGGGGAAGCTGACTAGACAAAGCAATGAAGAACACATTGTAGGGAGCAACCTTTAAACAGTTGGGGAATGGACCAAGTGACCTAAGTGCATTTTCCATCTCTAATTTCTCTGACTCAACCATTACAAGGGTACACTGTAGAGTATATGACTCCTGTGCTCTGCCACATCAGTACTGCTTTGGGAAGACTTCCCACAAAGCCAGTCCTTAGGATGCAAAAGACATCAGTGCTCTGACCTCAGGCCTCTTTGTTGGGGTCTACCAGGTGTAAAGCCGCACTTGCTGGGACCTTTGGCTACTTATGGCACTCACTAAGGGGCTCCAGGGTACATGAACTCAGGTCATTTGACTGGACGTTTTTCATTCTTCAGCTTTGCTTTTCTTTTTGGAATTTTTTCTCTAACTTCTTCCTCTTGTTTAATAAAGCTTTTCATGCCCAGAAACCACTAAGTTGCTATCACACTTTTCTCTAAGAGAATCAGTTTAATTTTGCTTGGCCACAGTTTTAAAGGCAAACTCAAGCTGACACAGAAGTGGATTTTCTTAGCATCTGATGAGGCCCATGTGACAGCTAACGTATTATCAGACATCCAGGATCGAACCAGGAGACTTTAGAGCAAAAAGCTGAACTTAAGATGCCAAAACAGCTTACAATGCAACTGTCATGTACTCATTTTTCCCTATTGAATTGGACCGGACAAGCCAAGGAACAGATACATGCTATCAATAGTTTTACTTCAGTCAAAGCAAATGTGACTCCCTAGTAATGAGGGCAATTAATTATTCTGATTCTTGAATTCTGTATAATTAAACATCAGGGGCCTTCTGATAGAGTTCTTCAAAATTTTTTTTTTATAAACCTTTTTCAAAAAAGGTTGATTCACTAGCAGCCTGTCGTGGTTTAACCTCAGCCGTCAACTAAGCGCTGCACAGCCACTTGCTCGCTCCCCACTGGTGGGATGGGGGAGAGAATCGGAAGAGTAAAAGTGAGAAAATTCATGGGTTGAGATAAAGATAGTTTAACAGGTAAAGCAAAAGCCACTCATGCAAGCAAAGCAAAACAAGGAATCCGTTCACCCCTTCCCACGGGCAGGCAGGTGTTCAGCCATCCCCAGGAAAGCAGGGCTCCATCACGCGTAACGGTGACTTGGGAAGACAAACGCCATCACTCTGAACGTCCCCCACTTTCTTCTTCTTCCCCCAGCTTTCTATGCTGAGCATGATGTCATATGGTTTGGAATATCCCTTTGGCCAGTCTGGGTCAGCTGGGGTCCCAGCTGTGTCCCCTCCCAGGTTCTTGTGCCCCCCCCAGCCCACCCTCTAGTAGGGTGGTGTGAGAGGCAGAAAAGGCCTTGACTCAATATAAGCACTGCTCAGCAGTAACGAAAACATCTGCGCATGACCAACAGTATTTTCAGCACAAATCCAGAACAGCCCTGTACTAGCTACTATGAAGAAAATTAACTTTATCCTGGCCAAAACCAGCACAAAGCCAAAAATTTCTGCAGGAAGAGACAGTTTCATCACATTTCTCAAGGAAAGTTCACCCAAAATTTTGAAGTGATCATACTCCAAATGACGTCTTTTGTCATTTTTTAAAAAAGAAACATCATGGATTTTTTCATTTTGTTTTGTTTAAAAGCAGGTTTTCTTTACAAATTTTATCTAATGAGGGTAAAACAAAAAGCAATCCTGCTATAACTTAGAGAACTGAACTTTCTTTTTCTCTTCTCAAAAAAATAGTTTAATATATCCAATCACAGTCAATTTTGTGTCTGAGTATTTTTATCACCTTTCAAGAAAAAAAATCTTTAAAATATCAACATTTCCACAGAAGAGAAAAGAATACCCCTCTTTGGCTTATTTATTGTCTGAGCAGGAATTGCTTGAAAATACAGGCAAGATAATGAAAGGCCTTTTCTACTGTGCCTGTGCTGGAAAACCTGTATTTATTCTTAGTTTAAATCTGTCCCTGAAAACACATGTTTTGAAAAAATAATAGCTATGTTATAGGACAAATTCAGTGTACCATGAACAAAAGGCCGAAGGAGCAGTGTAAATTTCTGACATAGATTTTGTTTGTGCAGCTCGGATTCAGTTTTACTTTTCGGCAGCCTTCAGCACTGTTCAGCACTGTAGTCTCAATTCACGCCTATGTCTTCTATGCACTAGGAGCATGCATGAATGCACCGACATCTAACAACGAAAGAGCAGCCTCATGGAAGAGAGGCAGCAGACCAGCTCCACGGTTCATGAAAGCTGACTGCAGACCATAAAAAATAGATATGTGAATGCAAAGAAGAAATGGCTGAAAAGGGCTTCTAGAAAAAATTATTACTTCTATATGTTAAAGAAAAAAAAAAGCCACTGGGCAATTAATAACTAATGAGTTTAGAAAATGCACTGGGACAAGACAGGGCAAATATCACTTACAGGGGGAAAAAAATGTCCGTGTCAGTAACACCTCTATCAACACCACTTTCGTTCTACCAGTTCCTGTCTAGCCGGGAACTAATTTCTTTACAGTTACTGAAGCAGAGTAACCACAAATCAAACAGTAGGAAAATGATAACCTGCTGAACTCCATAGAGGCCTCTTGAGTGGGTTTGGTGACATCTGAACTATGCTTAGACAGTTGTGAAATGTCTAATGTGGGTCAGTCAATCAGGTTTTGCCCCTGAACTTGTCATTTTGCGAGACAAAGTGAGAATAAAAAAATAAAACCAACAAATATTCAGAAAAATCAGAACTGTTAAAATTTATTTATGAACAAGAGTTGGATATTTCATGGAAGGTGACATTAGAAACCTTTAATATATTATGAGAATATAAAGCATGTGGGGGAGTATAAAGTGCATGGAGAGACAACGTTCACAGGAGTTTTTCAAAGTTATGTTCCATTGGCTCAGGCTACACCTTACTAAAATGCAACTTAACAGGCCAATAAATATAGCACTGCTGAGCAAAAAGAAGAAATCATACTAAACTCTGATTATGCTGACATCAGCTGGCCTATAAATTATCGCCCAATAAAAACTGTCAAGATGTGAACAAAAATATCCCAGATCTCCATTCTGGGAAGAAAAAACATCTTGGAGCTGTTCCAGCATAATAATTCTTTTTTCTTTTTTTTTTTTTTTTTAATTGTGATCATGTAAAGGTCTATCCATTTGGCCAGCTTCATCCCTGGACTTCTTTTACATTCACTGTTCTCTAGAAGAAAATTTCTATTCTTAGGAAGTTCTTTCTTGAGTATCTTTAATGGCTGAAAGGCATAATAAAAGCTTTGGCCCATAGCCTTGGCCAGTATAAATCATTGTGTTTGCACCAAAGTCAAGGTATCCAATCCAATTTACATTAGCTAAACATATTGAGTTTCTTTGAATACTTCATTCATTGCTGTAGTCAGCTACGATGTAGATTAGCCACGGTGTCTTTCATAGGAAGCTTTCTAGGAAGCTATGAAAATTTGTGCTGCCTGGAGGTCTGTCACTTCACAACAGAGAAGATGATCTGGGAGGTATTTGGTATCTCTTGGAAATCCAAGGGGACCCCTGTGTCTGTGGCGTATTTCTTAATTTACATTTCTTTAAAGTGGAGATTTCAGTGAACATGGAGGATTTGTCTCTACACCAGCAATCATAGAATCATAGAATGGTTTGGGTGGGAAAGGATCTTTAAAGGTCATCTAGTCCAACCCCCTGCAATAAGCAGGGACCTCTTCAACTAAATCAATTTTCTCATCCAACTCTGTCCAACCTGACTTTGAACGGGGCATCTACCACCCCTCTGGGCAACCTGTTCCAGTGTTTCACCACCCTCATCATAAAAAATTTCTTCCTTATACCTAATCTGAATCTACCCTCTTTTAGTTTAAAACCATTACCCCTTGTCCTATTGCTACAGACCCTATGAAAAAGTCTGTCCCCATCTTTCTATAAGCCCCCTTTATGTACTGAAAGACCATTAGTCGGCCCCATGTGAATGAAATAGGAGGAGTAAAGACACATTTCAATATCATCTCCTCCTTGTAAGAGATCTCAACCAGGCTCTGAAAGGCATATTTTTATTTTTCCATTACATTGTGTAGAATCTACATTTCTGAAAGTAGAGCAACTCTACTGTAGGCCTAACACTACTCCAGATAAACCAAGTCACTTCCTAAGGAAGCTCAGAACACTCTGCCCACTGTTCATGCTGCCAGAGGGGGCAAATCTATCCCAAGAGGCAAGACATAACAGCAAGCATGTCTCTCTCTTAGGTGAGGGTAGAGATTTGATGGAGCTCAGGTTCTTCTTGCAGGTCAACCAGCAGGCTTTGGAGGAAACCACTTTGCAAAGCAACTGGAAGGGCAATGCTGCCCAAACCCCCCTATATTATTGTTGTAACGTGGGAGCCAGCTAAGGTTCACAACTGAAGAGAACATTTTCTGGCTCTGTCACAAGCTTCCCAGGCAAATGCAGCAAATTACTTCTGGCCGGAGCTGATACAAGGTGTAGGTCGAACGGCAGTGTTCATTCCAACAATTGAAACTCTTTTTTAATTGATACTTTAAATTTGTGCACACCTTGATAGATTTCAAAACTATTCTCAAGACTACTTCTGCCCATGCCCAGTCTTTACAAGGCTGACATCGGTGCTTAACTCACACCTCAGCTCAGACTACAAGTTCCTGCATGGGCTCATGCACCTGCAGGAACTAGAGCAAAACTAACATACTGTCATGGATGGAGGATCCTCACAAAACAGGGTGGCAGAGATGGCTTTTGGTCTGTATGATAGGTTGGTGATTAAAGTGCTTTTCTGGGAGGAAAAACAGGGCTCCCTTCCAGGCTCAGTCTGAGAGATCCCATTTCCCTGGAGCTTCCACTGGCTTTAGAGTATTGGAGCACAAATGCTGTCTATGCCATGTGTTGAGAAAAAGGAAAAGGTTATCTGGCTTATTTATAGCACAGCAGACTTGGCATTCGTCTGAGAAAGATGCTGCAGGGTTGCCATCCTTGCTTAGTGGGGTTGCTTAAAAAAAAAAAAACAAAACCCTGGTTTTTAATTGCTTTTTGTTTCATTTTTCAGGCTTTTCTTCTGCTAGACCCTTTTGATCACCCCATTGCAAGCCATGCAATGATGTGCACCTTCTCTGACTGACTCACAGTCTTTCTGAGGCAGGGAGCCAATCTTGTATCGCATCAATGTAGATCCAGCTGCTAATTAATAGGTAGCCATGACACAGAGTAGAGGCCTCTTGAATAGAAAGGGGCATCTCAATAGTGTAGCCTAGCAGAATCCTTTAGTTAAACTCTTTGGGTTTTTGTCAGTGAACTGTTATTTCTAAGAACTTTCAATTCCCAACCTTAATTATAATAAAATAATAATTAGAGGAAGATGGATCATGAGAACTCAAGTTATGATCTGTCCCCACATCTGAAAGATGCAATCTCTGTACCGCCCAAACCCTCCTACCATCAGTTTGGGTGACAACTGGGAGCAGCACTGTCTCAGACTGAGAGCGTGCCACCCACTGAGTCACTGGGACTGCTTCCTGTTGGCACGGTCCTCCTTTGGTAGGAGCTGTTCTTCTGCTGAGCCTCCCTCACTTCTTCTTACAAACAGAAAGCAGAAGTGATATGAGTCACCTCACAAGACCACCTGCTAAATTATTCTGTGGTCTTGACCCAGCTGCCACCTGCTAATAATGAATGTAAAGATACATGTCTTCAGTATATTGTTCAGAAGGAGAGACTCTTTCTTCAGGATTAATTTCCTAAGGAGAAGCAATAAATTCCAAAAATATGGACGCTCACTTCCCAGGAGCCCCCAAATTCTGAAAATTTTTGTCTTTAAGGGAACCTAACTTCTGCTGTTACTCATCTGTAGAGAAATAAAATTAATTTTAAGGAAGTAGAACACCTATTAAATAATTTTTGTTTGAATATGAGTTAATTTTCAAATTTGTCTTTAACAAGACATATTTAGGCCCATTTTCTGTCTTATACAGGGACCTCCCAACCATAAAAGACTAAGGAGCCTTGTATTCTTGCTTCCACTTCCAGTGTTTCTCTAAACCCTTTCTTCATATCATCAATTACTTGCTGAAGCAAAGACTGAAGCCGTGCAATGGTGACAGCCTGCACACTGGGGAAAGACAGCCGGCATTGGAAGTTGGTAGCGTGTATTTCTCCACCATCCTCATATTTGTAACTTCTAACCAAAGATTCAGAAAGAAAATACTCCCCTCTTCTACATTTCCACAGCCCATGCTATACAGGTCTGTCGAGATGATGTGCCCCCAGATCTCTGGGACTTACACGTGAACCTGGAATTTTTTGTAGAAACAGTAATCTGAGAGAAAGCAGAAGAAAAGTGGCTTTCACCTTTTATACTCATCAAGTGTGGGACAGCTTCCAAATCAATGAGTACATGTTATTCCCTACCCTCAGTTTTGTCTTGCTTTTTGAGTTACTACCATGAAATAACCAACTGAGACCCATAGATTTTACAAACCAGTGCAAAAAACAATGTGGTCTTTGAAATTGCTTTCAAATCTATCTATGGGTTAAACACTAGGAGTTTCTTGCCTTTGAAAATCCTTAAGCAAAGACGCCTTTGCTGCTAAGGAATGACATTTTATTAATGTGCGTGTTTGTGTATGTTAGTGTGTGCATGAATATATGAATAAAAGTATAGACAACTGTTATACAAATACTTCTTATAAAGACATAAGTTTATGGAATTAAAAACAGTAGCCTCAGTGTTGTATCTCTGCACGTGTAATATATGTCAGCATTTAGTTGATGTGTCCCATTCAAGAACACATTTATCACCCAAAAGCATTCCTTATTTTACACTCTTACTTCCTGTATGTTATTTCATACAGGAAATTTCAGGCAATCATAATTCCATAGGCATTTATTTTTACTTTTTGTTTAAGTGGTAGAAGAAAGAACAGAACCAGGATATACTGGCTAGCCAAACCCTGATGTCTTTACTTAGATCTTACTCAGATAAAACTACTCAGGACTTCTACCTGCAGAAAGACCACAGGAATTAGCCCTACAAATGCTTTCCTTGTTTCCAGGAGGTAAATATGTATCTTTGTTCTTTTATCTATTTGTTGCCAGGGTGACAGGCTTATACATTTTGAAAGTACAGCAATAAGGCCTTAGGGTGTCACTTTAAGACAACCACACACTCAGTTTTGTGTTTAGCTTCATTATTTTATTTTTAGTTTATTCATAACAATGTGCTACTGAAAAATGCCTATTGTCAGCTTCAGGTGTGTTTGCCAACATTAAAGAGCGTAATCGCAATAAAAGAAAAGCCAGGGGCTATTCCACCTCCCACATGCCAAAATTAACAAGCCATAGTAAAAACTAATATCAACAATACTTTACTTCTCTCTCTCCATTCTTCTCTCCATTCTTCTCCCCATCCTCTATTTTCTGCCTCCCTCCCTTCTACAAACTCTCAGGCTTTCTTTCAAAAAACTGGGATAAATGGATAACCTGCAGCACGGATGTTCAATCAATGCTATGAAAACCTCATTTTGGCCCTTTTTTCAAACTTTGGGCTCTCCGCTGACAGTGTGCCCCAGGCTGTTCCTCTTTTCCATGGTCATCCAACAGATGGTATTCCAAGCTTTCACTCTTCCCTGGATTTTGGAGACTTGGAAATCTCTGTAATTGTCTCTACAGTCTACAGCACTCCTTTTTCTAATTCAGATTGGTATTTGAGGTAGGGATTTTTCAGGGAAAAAAAAATACCCATATTGTCAGATTTTCCAGTGAAGATGTTCCATCACAGGTCTTAAAAGCTAATTGCATGCCACATTTTGCTTTCATGCCCTATTTTATCTGACTTGTATAGTCTCCACTCCCAGTCATTTTTTATTCTAATATTTTGCTGGTTACACTGATGATTTTTCCCACTATCAAATCCCCCTTCTCCATGTACGCACCACTTGACTGCTGTCAAATGACCCATAATCTTGTCCTTCATAGGTACTACACTGTGAAGGGTCCCAATCTTTTAACCAGTCTCCTGATCTGATCCTTAAACAATCCTCATGGTTCTTTATTGAAATTTCTGCATCTTTTTCTACTTCACTGTGGAAGGCTGGAGACCAGACCCAGAAGCAAAAATCCAAGACAACCCAGAATATTTCCACCGTGGCACATACCACACTAAGAACACTTTCTATTCTTACTCACAATTTGCTTTTTTAAATCCAAGCTCTGAATCTATTCTTTCTGTTGCATCATGGTTAGTTCATGTTCAGATGATTCACTGTGATTCCCAGATCTTCTCTGGAAGCAATGTCTGCTAAGCCAGATCAGTCCATGTTGTATGATGTTTGTGTTCTTCAACAGGATTTGGTCAGCCTAAATCCCAACCACAGTAGGATTTAGATATCTAAAATCCACTTTGAGACCAAGCCAGCATCCAATCTGCTCGGTTTTTTTGTCTGCCTTGTGCTGCCCTCACCTAGATCCATTGAAAAACTCCCTTTTTAACCTGACATTTCCTTAGGTTCTTAACTATAGCTGCTCAGATACATATGCCCCCAGGACCTGTCTCTGGCTGGACGTCAGCGAAGACTCAGTTATGCACACAGGACTCTAACCTCTGCCTAAACCCCCAGGGAAGCTTTAAAAGTTGGATTCATTTAAATAATGAGGTAACCTTTCACCTTTTCCTTTGCAGAAGATAATGGCCTAGCCTTCGCTCCTAGCCCCATCAATTGATGCTGGGCATAGATGAGCTACATGAACCAGGTTGGGACAGCGAGTTGAACTGTCACCAGTGAATCTGGGATAGTCCCATAATTATTGCAGTTGCTTTGACATCCTAAAACAAGTCTACAGATTCATCACATACCTAAAGGTTTCAATTTGGCTTCCTCTTTTCTGCAGAGAGCTGCTGTAAGCCTGTTGGATGTGGGCAGAGAAATGTTCAAAAGCCACTGAAGCAAGCATCAGAGTCCTGTGGCTAGCTCTAAATGGCAGAGGAAACTGAAAAAGCCCATGTTTTAACCTATGATAGGCTGCACACTGTTCTTGTCCTATGGAAAATGTGACAGTTTAGCATTGCTGGACTAAACTCACAGCAGGGTCCACACATGGACAGAAACAACCAGATTTTGCAGTGTCAGCAAAGGTGGGAAACCAGCTGCAATGTCCACAGCTTTCCTCTCTCAGTGAAGCAGATGGTTCAAGTGTAAAGTCACCTGATTATGGCCCCAGGTAGTAAGGGGTAGTTTGGCCTAGGCAGTGTTAGGACATGCTGCATTTTCTCAGTAGCCTGTTATCACTGGGCTGCCTGGAGGGCTTGGATGCTAACCCCAGCTGCTGTAGACCCAAAGGAGGAGCAGTCTGGCCCTCTTTTGGATTCCCCTTCACTCTGCAAACTGTCAGGCTGGAGCATGAAGGTATGAACAAAATTCAGTAAAGCTGGACAAATCCCATGAGGCCCCAAAAATGTCTTTATCTGAGAAGGCCGAGAGCTTTGCCATCTTCCCCTGGCATTCAGCCACATGTGGTGAGACAAGACAGGTGGTCTGCTGGGTTGGAAGACGCACTAAGACAGTCTGGTCTGCTGGACGCATTGGCATGAGCGATTCACTGAATGGTACTCTTCTCCTTGCACATGGACGAGTCCAGTGCAATACAATGGGGTACTGTGCTGCTGAAGAAGTTGTTCTTCGGGTGAGACATTACACTCATAAAACTCAGCGGAGGTCCTGACCACTTTGTGGGCATTAAAGATCCCATGACTTCTAGCAATGACTTTGGTGTCCTGGCCACACTCCAGGTTGGAACGTTTTGTCTTGTTGAACTCCCTATACAGCTCCTATTCAGAAATATTGTCTTCACAAAGCCTACGTTTTGATGAGCTCATGTTAAGCTGCCATTTCAAAGTTGATGCCAAAATGAAAAAGAATTGTAAAAACAATTAGTGATGATTACTGATAATTACCTACACATGGTTGGTGTATCAGACTCAGAAAAATATCTCAGAATGAAAAATGCCATGTAAATATAGGATGTTACTAGGTCTCAGGCTGGGGTTTGAAACACTCAGAACTGCATGTATGGAATCACACGTATTTGATATCAGAACAAGAAGTGCTGTTGTGGTGCGTAACATCTCAAATTCAGATTGTGCACTGGGTAAGTTACCAGTAATGCTTGCAGGGGTATGAGATCCCTATGGAAACGTCCGCCCAACAAATTTGAATGTGGTATTGAAGCAGCTCCCTTTGACAAATGGAGCTTTGAATCATGTTCATCACTGTTGGAGGAGATACCCACTGCACTTCCCCTTGCCATTTGGAAGAGAAGGTCAGACACTGGCAAAAACAGCCAGAAGGCCACTAAGTCTGCTGCAGGCAATTTAAATACAACACATCAAGATAACATTTGCTTTAAGCTTTTCATTTTCACAGCCTTACGCAGCGAGAGCAGTATATGAAGTCTCCCATTTAAAGCCTGATTTGTGATTTATAGTGATTTATAACAACACTAAAACCTCCCACAAAAGACAAATTAATACTCGGATGCTTTTTCAGCACCTCCTTTGAGAAAAAGAGTTTTGAGCCAGTGCCAAGGAGTGGGAGGCAAGTATTTCTACTGAATCACAAATGGGTGGCAAACTCTGGAATAACATTTTGGCATGAAATACATGCTACATTTTTGGAGTCTTTTCTCTTTAAAGAGTCTGAACATTTCAATTTAACAAATTAAACGTTCCCTAATAAAATGAGTTGGTCAAGAGGAAAAGGAAGAATTTAAGTTAAGGATAAGTCTCCTTAAATGTTTTTTGCACATTTGTGTTTAAAGCCGTCTGCATGATCTGCCTCTCAGTTCATGGTAGTTCCGAAATAGAGAGTACTTTTTTTGGCTCTAGGCTTAATATTATATTACCATTAAAATTCCAACTAAATCCACCAGGTTTGTAATTAGAACTATGGAGAGACCCAGGAGTCGAACACGAAGGATACTGAACTTCAGCAGAGGAAATTACGGCACAATTTGATGCGAGAACTGTTGGATGAAATTTAATGGAACAAATCAGTGAAGCAGATGGGGAAGGAGAGTATGTCCAAAGATCAATTAATGCATGCCCGAGTGTTACGAGCACTGCCAAGCAGCAGTGCATAAAGATTAAACTGGGACTTTAACACATGCAAAAGAAAGTGCAAAAACCATATGAAGAACAAAGCAAGACTGATGGATTAATTCTGTAGAAGACCAGTGAGTCAAATACTCTGGCTGGAATAAAAAAAAAAAAGTAGGATTATTTGATGACCAGTTAGAGGAGAAAGGTAATCAAATTTCATGCTTCAAGGTATAAGCTGGTAACCACAGGGGTCAGTAAGTAAGTTTTTCCTCCTCTGGAACATTGCAAAATTGGATGACAGAGTCTTTACAAGGTCTGTTCTCACTGTCCTTCTCTCTCAGTCTTCTGGCTTTGATTGAAACATTGGGTGTGTGCCAATCTCAGACCTAGACACAAGCTGATGCTCAAATGGTTGACTACAGCAAATTTTATTTGCTGTCAGAAGGGTTGAAACCCAAAACACAAGAAGAGATGAACCTGGACAAAATAAGAGCCCACTTCTGTCTTCCTTATTCTGGAGGGATTCCTAGTGCCTTGGATGGGAATTCTGCCCCAGCATGGACTGTAGGATTGACTTTTTACTGATGACAGATGAGATTTTCTGTATATGTAACCAGGCTGCCAGGTGTTGTTGGCAGCAGTGAAGGCCAGACTGAGTATCTAAATTTTTTTCTTAAAATACAAGATAAAGTTGCTTAGAAAAAATAGCCCAGAAAACTTAAGAAACCAAATACTTCCCATAGGTACCCTAGCCAATATTTCCCATTCATAAACAGTGAATCTCATAATTAAATGGCATTAATTCAGGAAAAAAAGACTAGTGGTGAGTTGGCAGCACTTCCATAATAAAGAAAACACTGAATGCTCTGGTGTCTTGGCTAGGAGCCCTCAGAAAGGTTTCCAGTCATCTATGGTGGACAACGGTCTCCATTGGATGTCACTTACCCCCTTTTTTCACTTCTCCCCAACTTGGTTTATTGTTGGTATCACACATTTTGCTGCTTCTGCTCTACGTGTAAGCCAGACACAAGGGCAGCAATCCCTATGACCACGTGCATATGACTCCGTCTGAGTTAGTTGTCTAGACTAGCTATTAACAGAGACTATACCAGATACTTTTAGAGCGTGGCTGACTTAAAGTAAATGTTTAAAGCAGTTCAGAATATCTGTGCTGTAGCAAGTGTCTGTTTCCCTCTCTTGGTTGTAGAAAGCTCTAAGACAGAAATGTCTGCATTGTAGACAGCAAAAGTTTGGTGAGATAAGTCCCATTCACAGTACTGCCACTTCGTCATTAGTGATTACAGCACTGGGGATATCTTGCAACTGTTATGCATGTTCTTCAGGACAGATGGGGATGGTTTTGGGTCCTGAGGATTGTCCTCAGTCCATGGGGACTCCAGCTTTGGAGACTGAAGGCAGGAGCTCGAGACACAAAAGAAGACCTGTCTCCTCAACCTTGTGGTACGGTACCCTAAGAAGGAGCCACCTATTGCACACACAGTCCATGGACCAGGACCCTTCATGGCTGAGTTGAAGCCTGCAGGTATCCCACTCTCTCCTATTCCTGCTAAGAAATGAGGACTGATGTAAGGCTAGGACCAGAGGCTAGGACCATGTCAGTATTTTTCGAAGAGCCAGGGAATGGGCAGGAGCCCTGGCATACGACTGTCCAGACTGATAAATTGTTAGTTCATAATCCAGAATTACTTTTGTCCAGGCCAACTAGGATTGTGCCAGGTAGTGTTTAGGTCTGGTTATTGGTATGGTTCAAGGATCTTTCCCAACAGACTGTTTGGATGTGGCCACCCGGCTCTGGAGGTGAGCCATTGGGGGATGTTCCCTGGTCACCACACTTGAGCCTCAGCCTGTTTTATTTATTTATACAGCAGCTTTAGAGACTTCACTCTATAATTTTAAATACCCCTCCACTTCTTTTTGATCACAGAACGTGTAAAATAATATCTCATTTCTGTATGCAAAATTAATGTCAGTTACAAGCGAAAGCTTTCATACGAACACAGTGTGTCCCATACATGGGAATGAAGCGTGATGGTTTTATTTTTTCTTTTCACCAAGAGATGCTACAGAGGCATGTTCTTCCCAGACCCCCAGACTGCAGTTTTATCCAAGAAAATGACAATCAAAGTAAGATAAGATGAATAATGAAGCAAAGCCACTCCTGATGATATGATGAGGTATCTTTTGATCACCTCCAAGCAACATCAGTAAAAATAATGTTGCTGACATGCAATGTAGTGTATTGAGCTTGATGCAAAGCTGATGGAAGGGTCTACAACTGGTCCTGAGTCAGGTCTCCATCATGATCTTAAACCTAGACCTGTTTTAACAACAGGAAAGTGGTGAAGGTGGCAAACAATCCTTACAAAACTCTTCCCTTGATGCTCACAAAGGAGAAGGATAAATATTATGGAAGCATGGAGTAAGGGGATTTTCCAGAACAGGCAACAAAAACTAAAATCCCCATGCCTGAAAAAGCCTTCAGGACCAAGTGATGTTTATGTCCCAATTCAGCCAGAAATGGCATGAAGGAAAGATGCTGTCTTCCTTTGATGGTCAAAGTCCTTTACAGTACAGGTTACAGTGCTGAACAGGTGATAGGAAGAAAGGAACAGACCTCACACTTCAGGCAGCAACAACGACGGCAGCAGAAACCTCAGCTAATCCATATATCTGAAGAAGTTTTACCATTACTGCTGTACATTATTCAGTAGCATAAAATGAGTGTGCACTGAAAGCAGAAGTTGGCTTCACATTTAAAAGGGACTTGGGAAAGATCAGATAATTTTACACTTGTGAACATGATTTCAGGAGCTGGTAATATAACTGGAAGACAGCCACATACATAGCAGGGGAATAACCACAATATCATCATTGATGAAAGGGTGGCTTGATAAGAGGAAGCTGCAGACAGCACTGAAACTGGAGAGAGGAGGGTTTTGTGGTTAAAGCGTTGGACTCAAGAGATCTGGGTTCCATTGCTGGCAGCATAAACATGGACAAGTGCCTTAACATCTCCTTTACCAGGTCTTCATCTGTAAAATGGGAGCAAACCACACTCCTGTCCTTTGCCTGTTTAGAGACTGATTTTCCCTTGCATTAGCCTGCAGCAACCAGCAATGGGAAAGCCTCATCACGGATGGAGGTTCCAGGTGCTAAAGCCATACAAACGAATAATAAGAAATAATGGTACTGCTGATAGAAATCTTCTCTTCCTTGAAAATTAGTTTTCAATTCACTTCTCCTCAGGAAGAAATTCTATATTCTTACAGGCCAACCCCCCTTTTTTCCTTTTTTTTTCCCCCAAAGCTCACAATGTGGGAGGCGAAAATAGAGTTCGTAATGAGAACTTGATTCTGTGGGTTCCCAATGGGCACATACATGTTGCAGGGTAAGTGTCCTGCCTTATAACAACTTTTCCTGCTACTTCAGCTATATCTAAACTGGTAGAACAGAAATAAGAACAGGCGCACCAAGTAACAAAGACGTATTTTACCTTTTTTTTTTTTTTTTTAGGTCACTAAATGGATGAGAAAATAACATGTGGAGGTACATGAGTTATATCTGCTAAATCAACATGAGACGCTGTGGATTTCATGGAAAATCTTTATTCCACACATTTTCTGGAACACCTAAATCGAAGATTATTTTTCCCCAAGTGCCCTCCCTTTACAGTAATTTCATCTCTGTCTCAAACACTTCGAGCACTAGGACATTAATTTCTGCCATCCCAGGAAGCATGTTTCCCCTTCCCTTACAAACCCTCTCTCTTTTCCCCACCAGCCTGGTCACTAAACCAGACAGAGCTTGGGTTGTTTGTGACCTTGCTTCATTTTATTGACCCTAAATATCTGAAGATAGTTCCTCAGCTGAAGAACCACATCTGTGTAATGCCTCCCTCTACTGGATTTATGCAGATGGCTAAGATAGATAGCTAATAAATGGTTGTGGGTCACTGATAGCATTGAGAAACGATGTGTTTCTGTGCACATTAAAAAATGATAGCTGGTTTGCCTTGATTTTACAATGATTAAAAGAATGTCGTGCATGCAGCTTGGCTAAACAATGGCTAAAGGGGATGTGATAAACATCTACAGAAAGCTGTGAATATGCGGAGTTTGCAGTTAAGCAGAGTTTAAGTGATTACATTAGGAAGGGCTGAACTTTGTGGAGTCTGGGGCAAGAGAACCTCTTGAACATTTTTTTGAGGGGGTGGGGGATTTGGGAGAGCAAGTTGTCAGAGTCACAGAACTGGCCTCATTTTGCAAACTCCTTTTTTTCCACTTGTAATTTAAACCTTTGTTGGTTCCCTCTCCACTTTGAATTCAATTAAAAGAACATGTGTTTTTGGCTGCAGACAAATCCATGATGTACAGTGAGGAGGGAGGAAAAAGCCATTTAAAAACTATGTAGTCACTTCACCGTGGTATTGACTGTTTTGTTCACTGCAAGTGGTAAAAATTCTGAAAAAAGACACAGATGGCTGCAGATGTGAGCTCAGAACTGATAGCGTGCTTGTGGTCCACCTGTGTGTAATAGCATGAATCCCTGATTCCTGCTGAGACTCTGTGCCATAGCACGATATTAACACTTCCTAAACTTTCCACTTCCTCTCCCCCTACCCTTTCTTTTTAATTGCACTACTAGAACAACTCTATTTCACTTTTTCAAAATTCCTTTTTATTTGGAGCATCTGTCAATGTGTCACTAAAGCTCTGTACCTCCTGCACAGTCAATGGGACTGAGGTCCTCAAACCATGCTGGTGCCAGGGAGGATTTGCCAGCCAGTTTTCACCAGCATCACCTGTGCATGCCTAAAGGGAACTAGGAATTTACCATTGTCATCAAAATTAGAGCAGGGTATCTCCTGAGTAAAATGGAGCCATTTTTGTACATTATGACGTTTCAGAGCAGAATTATTTGTCACAAATGCTCGTCCTGTTTTAATCATTGGATAATGCTAAACTGTATCAACATAGAGATCGCGGGGAAATTACACTTTGCATGAAGCCAAATTATCCAGGATGCATCTGGCTGTATTAGTAATCTAAAGTGAGATCATACTGTAAATGAAATGTGGGGAAGAAGAAGGAATATCATTTTGTAAGAGTGCTTAATAAAGGTTACACTTAATCAAGAAAATACTTCTGTATGTGATGATGCCCACAAAATACAAAGACTGACACGCAAAAGGCATTTGTCAAAATCCTTTGAAAACAGCTTTCAGAAATTTGGGCAGATAGGATTTCAACAAACAGGAAAACAAACTAGCAAGGGCTGCTGGTTACCACATTGGATTGGTAAAACAGAGCATCAGCTGCCTGCAGCCACAATTCCCCCATGTCCGACAACTTGCAGAGAGCAAAGGGTTGCAGAAGTCAAAACTGTGGCAGGTCTGGGATCTTGCTTTTGTTTTTCTCATTTCTGGGTCTGAACAATGTGCCCAAACAAAACAGACTCAGCACTTCAGAGAGCCAGTCTGCAGCCTGGCCAGTCCAGCTTTGCTCTCTCACTTGTGTAATTTTGCAGGTCACTTTGAAACTCTGGTTGAGCAGTTTATCACAACATGTAAATAGTTGGAGCTACAGGCTCAAATCATCTGCAAAGACGTCTCCCTTTGATTGTAGTCTGCGGCGATTTCGGGGAATAGCCAGGGATCCTGTGGGGGTATCCTTTTTCCTACCTTACGTAATGTCCTTGCTTCAGTTCCTTTGAAACACATTCACACCCTCACTGGATCTATCCTTCAGGCTGCATAAGGAAATACCTCTGAAGGGCTCGTGTCTTCAAATACCTTTAGGGCCCATCTTCCCTTTTTTAGACTAAGACGATCTAGGAAATGCAAATATCATTAACAAAAGCAGCATTGTTTGCAGAGGCCTGTTGTGCCAGGTTAAGGCATGACTATGTGTGTTTCATTGTCAGAAAGATGCTATTAAATGATTTGAGCATGGGGATGGTCTGCTGGCATGGAGCTGGGGGCGAGGTGGGGATGTGGAGGAGAAGGGAGAAGGGAAAGAACCTGGCCAGGGAACAAGATTAGTTTGTTTCTGTGTTTGTGAGATGCTTACTTTGTCTAGATTTATGAGAAAATGGTATCCTAATAAAAGTTACAGCTGAAGAAATCATCTTGATGCTTCTACAGGCAGGTCTTTGGATTTCTCTGTGGAAGTAACATCCTCCTCATCTCACCAAAGCAGCTGCAGATGACAGTAACATCCAGGCTCTCGCTGATGCTGTTACCCAGGCTGCCCCTCTGCTTTGGCTTATTTGCAGCCCTGCTGTGCCAAGCCACCCTACTTTGCAGAGCTGCAAGAAGGTCTCCTAAAATCTCAGAAAAGTCTGCCTTCCCTTACCCCAGCCATGAAAAAAAAAAAAAACCCCAAACAAAAAAAAGCCTTCATTCCAGTCTTTTGACAAATTATAATTAAAAGCTACATTCAGGGTCTTGAAAGGTAATCTTCACTGTCCCTTTTCCCTGTACATAATGCACAGTCATGGTGGACACCTTCCTTTGGACCATTAGTTCTTTGGGGAAAGGGTTGTATTTTTACCTATTTCTATGAAGTACTTTTCACATAGAGCAACAGAGGTTTTTTAGCATGGCATTGGCTCCCAGTGACAAATAGCTTCACTGGAACCTGAAAACACGTGTGCTCTGTGCATCTGAGCTATTCTTATCTCTATTTTAGCTGCCTTTTACAACTAATGCAACGTGAACTGAGAATACAGATAGTTCAGATGAACTGAAATATTAAAATAGGCTTCAGGAAGCCTAGATACAGCAGAGGTGTGTGCTTCCATGGGTATATCATACTGATTATTTCCATCATGGTTCCACATAAAGATATCTAGAATAAGATGTCTAGGCACAGAGACAACATTGGTTTTAGCACTGGGAATCATAGAATCATTTAGGTTGGAAAAGACCTTTAAGATCATCAAGTCCAACCATAAACCTAACACTGCCAAGTCCCAGTAAACCAAGTGCCACATCTACATGTCTTTGAAATACCTCCGGGTTATTTAAAGAATAAATCTGGGAATTGTGGAATAAATTTATGGTGAGCTCAAATTGTGTTTAAATGATTACATATTCATGGATAACCCATTGAATCCCATAATTTTTAAAAAAATCCATTCAGTCAGAAAAGAAAGGTAGGGTGAAAGATGTCTTTTTTGCACTATAAACTTTCTTAAAAAATATTGTTTAATGCCCAGATACTAAAAGTGCAAATAAAACAACAAGACAGATATTGATGTGCTCTGGGGGGTGTGTGTGTTTGTTTTTATCTAACTCTCTGGCATCTAGAGCTGAGCCAGTAGCTAACAGAGTCAGTACAGAGCATTGCAGGGTTTTTCCTTGTGCAAGTCAGAGTCATTTACTGGCAATGCCTGGTGCTGTATCTTAGGTTTATTGAAGTGGGCAAAACCAAGAGGAAAATTGACGTAGCTGCCGGGAGAGCTTTGTTAGAGTTCACTCATGACTCTAGGTATGGGCATCCTGGCCGTACTCAGATAATTCTGCAGCTTTCTCCTACATAGAACAAGGAACATCATTACTCTAATGCACAAGGTAGAATTAACCCTAGCTTACTCTCCCAAGGCTGTGTTTGTTCTGTAATATTTGTATCAACAAAGCTTGCTTTATCAATACAGCTGAAGTGGATACAACTCACCAGTTGGCTAGAGATAACCATGCTGGCACAATGGCAGGGATGCAGACACATTGACCTTGAAGATGCCACCTTTCCATAAAAGCTGCTGTAAACTGAAGTTAGGAAGTACCTTCCCATTGACTGCAGGATAGCAGGAACCCAATCTACAATCCATTTTCTGACTGCAGACATCCTTTAGTCTGCCTTTTCTCTGCTTGGCAGTGATTTGTAATGTGATTATCATGTATATTTACACACACACCTCCTTAGTGCTAGCTGCCTAGCCAAGCTAGGAAATGCTGCTGAAATAATAAAAGTAGTCAATCCCCTTCCTGCTTGAAGGTTAATGCTGTGTGGTGAGTGAAAGACTTTTAAAAATTGTTTTATTAAGGGAATAAATGGGAACCATGAGGTGTTTTAATGTCAGTGATTTCACAAAAATCTAGTATGCTTTTTCTTTTTTGCTTTAGACCAAATCCCCGTTATTACAATACATATTTTTTTTTGTGAAGAGAAATAAATCTTCCAATATCAGTGCTCAGGCAGGAGCTGATTGGGACTCAAGAACTAAGGATTTCTGATGGACATCAATCAAGAAAGATGAAGAGCAAGAGCAATAAAAAAGAAAAAAAAACCACAACAAAACAAATTAATTAAAGCAGCCAGGTGCTGTGGGGAGTGAGTGGGTATTTCTGGGGTGTGTGGGGCTTAGAAACCCATTGGTCACTGGTTCACAGAGCTTCATCTTCCCTTTGATGATAAGGAGGCACATGGATTAGCGGGAAAATGGACACCCAGAGCTTTTCTAGTGTTACTGCTCTTTGGGTGAGTAGGCAGCAGCTCAAATCCATGGCAGGACAGCTTCAGCACTAAGACCAGGAGTGGAGAGCTCACCAAACCCAATGAGGTGCTAGACTGGCCTAGGATGAACGATGGGAGTTTTTGCACTGGGGTAAATTCCAGGCCCAGCAGTGGTGGGAGTGTCTTTTGTGTTCATGCAAGGGCAAATCGCTGGTGTGGGTGACATCCTGGGACCTCTGTACAGCTTCCCAATATGCCAAGGACACCTCCATGACAGAGTCAGATGATACAGGGGCAGTTCTGCAAAAGCAAAGAAATGATCACTGAGATTTTCAAAGTCACCCAAATGGGTTTGACTCATCATGTCCTCAGCTTTCAGGAGGAATTAAGTACTTAACTCTTCCTCAAGAAGAGTTTTAAGGGCTAGAGTCAGACCATCTGAATTAAGAGACACTTATTTGAAGTGTAGTAGCTCCAGGTCACCCTCAGAAGGCAGCTGTGGTCTTGGTGGCCTCCTTTCTGCATTGACTGCAGCAGGCATTTAGCCAGTTAGACTCATCTCAATATCTTTGCGGGAAGAACTTGGACCGCTTTTCCTGTAAAATAACATCACTCTGCCTTGCAAAGGCACAGTAATGATCTACAAAATGAAGTGCTGAGGTCCTGGGGTAACAGAGACTGCAAAAGCATACAAGGTGAAATTGCTGTTTAGGACTGAGTTGGCTGAACCCACTTTTCCTCATCTCCTAAGCTGTCTGGTATGCTGCTCTGTCAGAATCCTCAGAGCTTTTTGACATGGATGGGGTCCTCGATGCTTTTTGACACCGGAGGGTTTTCTGTAGCACTTTGCAGAACCCAGCTGCTGAGTTCCTGGCTTCTGTGGGGACAAGGATTATGGATTTAATACACCCGCATGCTTACCCCTGTGTAAATCAGAAGCAATTCCACTGATTTCTTTGGCATTGAGCCAATCCAGCTCCTAATGGAGCCATTCATAAGAATCCCACTAACTTTCCATGGGGGAGTGTGGATATGGCCTTTGCCTTGGGAGGTCGCAGTCAGCCCTGTTGGGTTATCCTGTGAACAGAAGGGAAGAATCAGCCCTCAGGCCTTTCCTTTCTAATTCTGAGCATGCTGCCAGTGCTTAACTGTGTTAATAATTAACCCGCAAGCCTGGAATTCCCTTCTCAGTCTGCATGGTAGCCACCACTGAGAAAAAACTTCTGCAAAAATATAGGAGACATGAGCTGGCTGCCCATGGGTTTGTCTAAGAGCACAAGGTACAATCTGTGGGATCTAAACAAAGAGGGAGGCTAATTTCCTGAAGAAAGCTACAGGAAATCATCTCCTCAGCACAAATTTTTTGTTGCAGGTGAGAAAAAGGGGAAGTTTTCAAAACAACTGCATATTTGGATTTTATACTCTGCACACAAATTGACCTCTTTGAATAGGGTCACTCCGTTGTTATTATTATTATTATTTTTAGATATGCAGTTAAAGTTATGGTTAGCTTTATCCCCTCCTGTGTTATTCATGTTATACCACATATTAATGTAGTGCTTCTGTAGCTGGGAGAAGTATGGTTGAATTATAGTAACACACTACAAGCAGGAGGAAAGTGCTGTGGTTTGGCTGGTCCACTACTAGATATACACCAGCACATCTGGACAGAAGATCATGTGACAAGTAGGAAAGCCAGAAACATATCCTGGATACTATAAAAAATGGGTTCTGTTAAATTAAAAAGGCTTTAAATATTGGCTCAGCTGGTTTCTGTATAGAATTTTTAGTAGTTTTGGAATGTGTTGCAAGATTTGTGATCATCAAGGACTTGATTAAATATTGCAAGTCCATTGTGTTGCTAGTTTGTTCTCATGAGCTCTGTGCATCTTGCCAGTTCTCCTGTACTCATGTAACACAAGCCATGACTTCTGATTCTGGATGAGAACTTTTTATCCTCAGAACAACTTCTGTGGAAAAAAAAATTAAAGGAAAAAGGGAAAAAAAAAAAAAATAAAAGAAACCAAACACACACACCACCAACAAAAAATCTCTGCTTTTGCCTAACATTTTGGACTCTTCCAAGGCTTTCAACTGCTGTAGGATGCTAGACATGACTCCTTCTGGTTAAAAGCCAGTCTGTTGACTCATAGAAATTTTAATCCTCAGCCAGACCAGTTGTTAAATTTCACTCATGTCTATTCACGACCTGCAACAAAGTTCTGTTCTGCAAACACAGCTCCCTGGCTGTACATGCCATCCTACTTTCTTCCTGAAGAACCTGAATATCCTGGATAGTCTTTGGTTCAGGTCTGGGCACAGGTCATGATCTCCCTTTCTCGCACATGTAAGCAACAGTCTTACTGGAACAGACTGCGATTCTCCAAGGAGCAATGTACCAGCAATATTAATAAATTATTGCTGTGGCGTCACAAAGAAAACCATCATAGTATCATGTAAATAAAGGGCTGGAAGTGATCTTAAGTGATCATTATGTCCAAATTCATGCTCTGGTATTAGCTCTCAACTTGTGCAGAGAAACAATAGGAAACACAGGAGCAGACAGCTTGCCTAAAGCATGAGCTCTGGGTAGACGTCAAGCACAAGTAGTACACAGGGAGTAGACATGAGGGCAGGTTGCTGGGATTACTATGAGCAGAGCAGAAACATGTTAGGAATAAAGTCAGAGAGGACAAAACACAGAATGGGATTAAAGTAACAATAAACATACAGTGTATCAAGGAATCATTCTATAGATACATCAACAGTAAGAAGAGAACCAAGGAAAGCTGGCCTAATACCCAACAGAGAGGAAGAACTGCTGTCAGATGATGGTGACAGCAAGGATACGCTTAACACCTTTTCAAAAAGTTTCCATTTAAAGGTCTAAAATTATCAATATCATGAACAATGAGTACTTCCATGATTTATTTATTCTCAGATTGGTTGGGACTGATGAACTCTGTTAGGATGCTGAGGGTGCAGCTCCACATCCCTTGAGTTGTATGGGCAGTGCACTTTTTGAGAGGATCACCTAATCAGCTCCATTTACCATGCTCTGGTTTGCTTTCCAGGCTGGCTTCGACTTCACAATGGAATGAAACAAGAAGACACACTTTGGGAGTGATAATTAGTAGTTGCTAATGGACGTAAAGCCCTTGGGACCAAACTAGAGCTAGTCTCAGGAAAAAAACAAACAAGCAGAATGTGGTCATTAGGACTAACTGTTTCCTATGACTTATCCAATCCTATTGCACCACAATGCTCGCACAAACAGACAAAGCCTGAAAAAGAAGTGTACAACAGCCTTACGAATGCTAGCAATTATCTTTGACAAGCCTTTGGCAGAAAGGTGAAAAGCTGAAATTGGAAATGGTGCCTATTGTAAAAAGAGAACAGAGAAGCCAAGGAACCATAGGTCAGTCAGTTTACATTTTAGCAACAGACAATATCTGGAATGAGCAAATGAACAAATTATTACACCTGGAAAATACCAGGGAGATGAGTAGCAGCTAGTAAGGATTTGCCAAGAATAAACCAATCTAGTATTCTTTCAAAACAGGAAAACAGGTCTTTTTGACTGGGGAAAGTTGCAAATGTTTCATAATCAATTCTATTTCACTTGCCATTCTCATAAGCAAACTAAAGTCCAGGTGAAGTTAGATTAGGTGTAAAACTGACCAAATTATTATATTTGTTGAGTAGGTAAGAATCTGCCAAAATCCAAAGATATAACTTGTCAGAGGTTTCCCCAGAGGTCAGTCCAGACCATGAAATGGAGAGTCGATACATTAAATTTGCAGACAGTGTAAGGCTGGTGGAGATGGCAAAGGACTTCTTGAAAGAACATCCAGCACTACTATGACAATGCTCTTCTTGTCCACCTGGGGAGGACTCCTCTATCTGCTCCCCCCCACTCTCGTTTAGCACAAACTAGAGATTCAAAGACTCTTGTTTTTCTCCAGCCTCGGGATGGTGCCCAGAGAAGACTTCATAGCCCACTGATGATTGCCAAGAGGAATTGTGACTTAATCATCCTGAAACCTTCACTCCATCCACAGGAGTACTTACACCCCAGTGAAGTCCTGAAAGCTTGCATCACTTTTTTCTGATTCATAGAATTCAGTCCTGCTCTCATGAAATCCACAGCAAAGCTCCCGAGGGCTGTGAATGACCAAAGTGCCAGCTGAGCAAGATAAGGACTGGTGACACTCTGCCTTATTCCTTGATGGGCTTGTCTGAAATGCAATGAGTGGGGCAGGGAAGGATGGGCTGAACAACACAACTATCTAAGAGATTCCTATGTACAAGGTATCGTACAAGAGACATTACTGTTACACACTCCTTTGGGTACGATCTCACACAGTGTGTACGTTATGGTTTCTTTCAGAGAAGCTTATGGGAATCATTGAGCTCTGTGTATTAGTCACCAAAATGATTAATAAGGACCTAAAGGTTCACATGCACATACTTCCATGTTAATGAAGCCCTCATGCTTTATGCATGAAGCAGAACACAAAGCTCAGGAAATAGTTCTCCTCAACGTTTTTTCCAATGCTTCCATTTTTTATGCTGTAATAGACATTGATTTATTTGAAATCAGCATAAAATATCTACCAGCTCAATAAACCCCTAAGAGGTCCTCAGACTTTCTTGAGTGTCCTCATCAGGCAATAAATCACAGAAGAAATAAAGTATGTTAAATAGCTTAACCAATCATGAGGTGCAGAGCCATCAAATGACTCATTTAAATACTTGTAGGACATTAACCAAATAAAAGACACTAGATTCTTTAAATATATATTTCTGTCTCATATTTATACAATAAGTATGAAGATGGGGCAGTGGAATTCTGGCCATACATAAAAAATTAATTAAAACATGTTTTTTTTCTTGTCTTTGTAAATGGGAACTGCTATATGTTATATTTGCCTAGCAAATATCTACTTGAAGTACTTCACCTTGAACTATAGTATCTGAAAGCTTAAAAACCTTTACTATATTTATCTTTGCTGCATCCCATAGTGGAGAGGAAGTAACATTTTTACCTTCTTAAATAGGGGAAATGCAGGACAGAGAGGCTAAGGGTTAAATCAATAAAGGAACCTACATAAGAAGTTTTTAGGGTCTGCAGACAAAACTTAGATCCTTGAGAGCTTAAGTGTTATAATCTAACATTAGAAAGGCATATATTCCCTTCAGAAATGTAGATCCTTACGTTTCAGCCTCAGGAAGCCAGGTTGGGAGCCAGTTCTCAGGTTAAGACACCTGACCAGATGGTCAGCTGAATCATTCTTTAGACCTCACTGATTCTGCCAGCTAGAGCTCCATCAACTATACCTGGAGTTTAGAGATCAGCTTGCAGGTAGTCACCTACATTTACATGTCTTAATCTGAATCGGTATCCCATCCGGGCAGACGTTTTACCTTCTAGAACTTCATCAAGGTCTTTGGGCTACCAGCTGGATTCATGTGGCAGCCTAAGACCTACACCTTGCCAGCTGAGTGGCTTCCTCTGACTTACAGCTTTCTCAAGGGAGCCAGCACCCTTCACCCATCTGTGGGAGAAAGGACTGTCCAGAGCTGTGACCTCCTTGTGTCTTTATGGGGGCCTTTGAAGGTTGAGTCAGCTCAGCACAGAGGAAGAAGTAAGGCTAAAGTTCTGCCTCTCAGTGTGGCTGTTTAGTGTCCACTGCCATTTTATACAGTCTGAAGTGGGAATCCAAACCTGAAGGATGTCCTTTTACTGCAGAAAAGGTCTACAGGTTATTCGGACATAAATTTTCTCACTCTTGCTCTCCCTCAGGTTTATTATTCACCTCATTAAATAGATAATATACTTAAGAAATAATATATAATACAAATATTTCTCATGTGTATGTTATATGTGTGTGTATTATAGGAAAATAAACTATATATATTCCTGTATTTATATGGGGCCAGAACTGGCAAGCAGGTGTTTCAAGTGCATGCACTAACCACTAGACAAGATCATCTCCCACCTACATTCCTGCTCCTGGATTCCTGAATTTCCTCTGCCAGTTAGCTCATTGCAGACATGAGTCATAGAATGAGCCTAACACTGGCACAAATGTTCAGAGAGTTCAGGGCTGGGTGTAAACTTGAGGCATGAGCTAACATGACAGTGTAGATGTACTCAAGGAAGGGGATGGCTCAGCAGATAGGCAGCGCTTTACAGGAAATAAAGAAGGGTCTGGGCTGAAAGCTGGGGAGAGGATTCAAATGTGGGGCTTTCCACACTAACCCTGAGTGCACCAACCCAGGAGTAATTATATTAAAGGGGACCCTCCCCCATAATTTCTGTGAAAGAGCAATGGTAAAGGTAATGGTAAATGGTCATGATAAGCAGGTGAAAATAGAATGATTTTTCTCGTGTACACACTCATCGCCCCACAGACTTCAGCAGAGACTTTTTTGAGTTAGAGGCTACAGCCTGTTCACTAGTACACCTATTATTCCTGGAGTTTTGAATCTCACCTTAAGCCCACTAACACGTGTGATTTCTGTACAAGCCTGCAACAAGTTCCCCTGTTTAATTACATTTTTCATTAAAAAAAAACCCACTTCTTTTTGACCTAAACCTGCAGACTGATTATTTCCTATGGTGTTTTCCACTTCCCATCTTCTACAAAATGTAAAGCAATTACTTCCTATTTGCTTTCTCCATAACACTCCATTTCTACAACATTCTGTCAGCTGTCGCTTTTCCAGTCTCTCCTTTTGCAGATACCATATCCTACTTATTTATCTCATCATCACTGATCATTATTCTCTTTACCTTTCCTGATCCCTTTTTTTTCTGTTGAGATTAGGTGACCAGATCTGCACTTCCCAATAAATGAGCCCAAGAGGCATGCATATAGTTAAATAGTGATGTTTTCCACTTTCCTAACAGGTTTTCTTTTTCTGCTTTTTAGACTACTGATACCTGTATTCCTATTTTGAAAGAGCTCCAGTGACCCCAGGATCTCTTTCCTGAGCTGGCAATAGCTTATTTAGAGCCTCTTGTTGTTTATGAACACTATGAGCTTTTTTTTTTTTCCACCAGGTGCTTAAGCCTCTTCCTTACGTAATAATTTATTTGCTTATTGTAGGAGCAGGGTGCTTGGTTGGAAGCTCAGCTGAGCAGAGGTGTATACTATGACCTTAGGAGTGCTCTGTTGGTGATAAGAGACCTATAACACCTAGCTTGAAACAACCACTATGCTGGAAAACTACTTAATGCATAGCAGGTATGTTCAACTGATGACAGGATATGCTGGCACATGGGATGGAAAGGGGTAGTCATATGTGAGAGGATGGAGACTTGTTGGGGAAGCACATCTGGAGCACAACTTCAAGTTTGGTTAAAAGTGTCCAGGAAGGGAGATGGAGGAGTGTTATGTGGTGACCCTTTAGTCTGTTCCTTGCCTTGTACTCACCCCTTTTGCCCCACAACACAGTGTTTCTTCTGCTTCCTTCCCCACAAGGCAAAGCCCCTGCCCTTTCACAGCCACCCCAGGCAGCTGTATCCTCACTCCCTGCTAACCCTCACACTGCCTAAATTACATCTCATCTCAGTACACACACACACACACCCGCCCCTTCTGGTCTCGACTGTAACAGAGTTAATTTTCTTTCTAGTATCTGGTACAGTGCTGTGTTTTGGACTCAGTAGGAGAATAATGTTGATAACACACTGATGTTTTGCTTGCTCCTAAGTAGTGCTTACACTAGTCAAGGACTTTTCCAGCCTCCCATGCTCTGCCAGGTGCACAAGGAGCCAGCAGGGGAGGTGGCACAGTCAAGCCAGCTGATCCAAACTGGCCAAAGGGATATTCCATATCATATGATGTCATGCCCAGCATATTAACTGGGGGAGCTGGCCGGGGGGGGGGGGGGGGGGCAGTGATCACTGCTCAGGGACTGGTGGGGTGTCAGTCAGCTGGGTGGTGAGTGGTTGCATCACTTCTTTTTCACTGGGTTTCGCTTTTCTCCCTCCCTCTCTCATTGTTTTCCTTTTCATTACATTATTATTGTTGTTGTTATTATTATAATATTTTATTTTCATTATTCAACTGTTCTTATCTCAGCTCATGAGTTTTCTTACTTTTGCCCTTTTGATTGTCTCCTCGATCCCACTGGGGTGGGGGATGTGAGCGAGTGCCTGTGTGGTGCTTAGTTGCAGGCTAAGGTTAAACCATGACAGACCTTTCTGACACCCAACATGGAGCATGAAAGGGTTTGAGATAATAACAGTCGCTGATCACAACATTGATTCATGTGTTCTCAATATTAGTTTATCTGATCTGCAGCATGCTCTTGGTTTTTTAGTACATGTTGAAGATTGGTGATGGTTTTTGTAGTTTGCTGTGCTCTGGAATTATTAGCAATGTTTTGCCTGGAAGACTTTTTATTAAAACACTGGCCTTAAGCTTCATCTGGTATTTGGGTTTTGTACTGAAGCTGTTACTGTACTTTGTGTACTACCTCATGGATACAATTAGCAATTATACCTCTTCCTCTGAGAGGTATTATGGAGGAAATACAGAATGGTGCCTTAGCTACCTGCTTCTATCATGTTTCCTCCCTCATTACTTCTCAGTATCTTGAACATCCTTGGGTAGGTAAGATACTTCTACTGGTATTTCTTGGGAATGTTGTATCGGTTTTGTCTAAGGTTAATAAGCAATTTAATATCCAGAGATCTGCCCCAAGGCTCGATAGTTATGGGTGGCAGAGCATGTGGGATAGTATGGGCAAATACCTAGGACAGTGGGCACCTCTGGTGTCCTGGACTTTCACCCCTGAACAAGTGTAAAATCCTGAAAAAATATAGAATATTTGACCTCCTGGCAATTCCAGAGAGAAACAAGTCACTGCAATGTGCTGGGGCCTGGCCCATGCCTACTGAGGCCTGTTCAACACTTTTCAGTACCCCCAAGGGAAAGAGAAGGTCTCTGGATCTGAAGATAAAACAACAGGCACTGTGGCCACTCCAACCCCCACATCAGGCACTGCAGCTGAACCAGAGAACCAACCCTTGCTAGTATCAGTCACCCCTATACACAAGAGGAAATCTTGGAAGCTAAAGTCAGGTTGTTTAGAAAGAGATGATGGAAGAGCAGGGCCATCACAAGGAGACGAGGAGGAAGAGGAAGCACTCATAAACAAGGTGGAAACCACTCCATCCCTATCCTTGAGTGACTTACGAGATAAGCAAAAAGATGTTGGCCATTGTCTAGGTGAGCACATTGTCACCTTGCTGCTCCAATGCTGGCATAACAGGGCCAGTCGCCTGGAATTAGAGGGGAAGGAAGCCAAACAACTGGGATCCCTTTCTAGGGAAGGGGAATTGACAAAGCAACTGCAAATGGGACACAAGCCCTCAGCCTCTGGAGGCAACTCCTGTCTGGAGTGAAAGGTATCCCTTCAAGGAAGATGTTATATATCGCCCAGGAAAATGGATCACCATAGAGGAAGGTGTCCAGTACCTGAGGGGATTAGTCATGCTTGAGGTGATTTGTGGTGACCTGGACAATGAACAGTCATCCAAAGATCCATATGAAGCCCAGTGTACATGATCCACGTGGCAGAAGCATGTACGGAGTGCACCATTGTTGCATGCTAGCTCATGGGCAGTAATGGCCTGGAAAGATGAAGAGGCACCACTGGTGGGGGATGCAGCTAGCAGACTCTGGGATTGTGAAGCAAATATCTCCTCCTCCCTCACCTTGGCAGTGGAGAAACTGTCCCAGAAAGTTCAGCAACTCAAAGAGGATACGCCCTACTCCCCACCTGTATGGACCAGTATCTCAGCCATTAGGAGTAAGTGTCCCTCTGCTCTAGAGAGAGGATGTAGTGGATACAAACCACGAGGCAGCCTGTGGTGACCACAGAGAGGACATGAGGAAGTTGGATGGAAAATCTACCTCGACCCTAGAAGTATGGGTACATGACTTGCAAGGAAAAACAATCACTCAGGGGGGTAGGAAAGTTGCTGCTCCAGTTTCCAGTGAGCAGTTCTGCAGACAGAGGAGTAGAAGCTCTGATCTTATTTCTAATCTTAATAAAGGTACTTTTGATTTACATTTACAAGAAGCAAGTAACAGATACTATGACCAGGACTTGAGGGCCTCTTCCTCCAACCAGGTGGAGGAAAGGGACAACGAGGTTTACTGGACTGTGAGGATCCGATGGCCTGGTACATTCGACCCACAGGAGTATAAGGCTCTAGCGGACACCAGTGCACAGTGCACCCTAATGTCATCAAGCTATACAGGGGCAGAACCATTAGCATTGCTGGAGTGACAGGGGATTCCCAAGAGCTGACTGTATTGGAAGCTGAGCCTAACCAGGAATGAGTGGCAAAAGCACCCCATCATGACTGGCCCAGAGGCTCTGTGCATCCTTGGCATAGACTACCTCAGGAGAGGGTATTTCAAGGACCCAAAAGGGTACAAGTGGGCTTTTGGTGTAGCTGCCTTGGAGATGGAGGAAATTAAACAGCTGTCTGCCTTGCCTGGACTCTTGAAGGACCCTCCTGTTGTGGGGTTGTTGACTGTCAAAGGACAACAGGTGCCAATCGCCACCACAACAGTGCACCAGCTGCAATATCGCACCAACCGAGATTCCCTGATTCCCATCCATGAGCTCATTCACTGACTGAAAAGCCAAGGAGTCATCAGTAAGACCCACTCACCCTTTAACAGTCCCGTATGGCCAGTCCGGAAGTCTAATGGAGAGTAGAGGCTAAGAGTAGACTACCGTGGCCTGAACGAAGTCACTCCACCGTTGAGTGCTGCTGTGCCAGACATGCTAGAACTTCAGTACGAACTGGAGTCAAAGGCGGCCAAGTGGTATGCCACAACTGATATTGCTAATGCATTCTTCTCAATCCCTCTGGCAGCAGAGTGCAGGCCACAGTTTGCTTTCACATGGAGGGGTGTCCAGTACACCTGGAATCAACTGCCCCAGGGGTGGAAACACAGCCCTACCATTTGCCATGGACTCATCCATAATGCACTGGAACGGGGGAGCTCTGGAACACTTACAATACATTAATGGCATCATTGTGTGGGGTAGTAGAGCAGAAGAAGTTTTTTAAAAAAGGAAGAAAATAGTCCAAATCCTCTGAAGGCCAGTTTTGCCATAAGACAAAATAGAGTCAGGGGACCCGCACAGGAGATGCAGTTTCTATGAATAAAATGGCAAGATGGACATCACAGAATCATAGAATCATAGAATGTTTTGGGTTGGAAGGGTCCTTTAAAGGTCATCTAGACCAACCCCCCTGCAGTGAGCAGGGACATCTTCACCTAGATCAGGTTGCTCAGAGCCCCGTCCAGCCTGACCTTGAATGTTTCCAGGGATGGGACATCTACCACCTCTCTGGGCAACCTGGGCCAGGGTCTCACCAACCTCATAATAAAAAAATTTCCTTATATCCAACCTAAATCTACCCTCCTTTAGTTTAAAACCAACACCCCTTGTCCTGTCACAACAGGCCTTGCTAAAGAGGTTGTCCCATCTTTCCTATAGTCCTCCTTTAAGTACTGAAAGGCCACAATAAGGTTTCCCTGGAGCCTCCTCGTCTCCAGGCTGAACAACCCCAACTCTCTCAGCCTGTCTTCATAGGAGAGGTGCTCCAGCCCTCAGATAATTTTTTGTGTCCCTCCCCTGGACCCGCTCCAAAAGTTCCATGTCCTTCTTGTGATGGAGGAGCGCAGAGCTGGACGCAGCACTGCAAGTGGGGTCTCACCAGAGCGGAGCAGAGGGGCAGAACCCCCTCCCTCGCCCGGCTGCCCACACTGCTGGGGATGCAGCCCAGGGCACGGTTGGCCTTCTGAGCTGCAAGTGCACATTGCTGGGTCATGTCCAGCTATTTGTCCTGGATCTGATGTCATCAGATCCCAATGCATGTGATCAACAAAATAACCTACATGTCTCTACCAACTAGCAAAAAGGAAACACAAGCTTTCTTAGGCATTGTGGGTTTTTGGAGAATGTATATTCCAAATTACAGTCTGATCGTGAGCCCTCTCTATCAAGTGACCTGGAAGAAGAATGATTTGAAATGGGGCCCTGAGCAACAACAGGCCTTTGAAAAACTTAAGCAGGAAATGAAACGTGCTATACACTGCAGCTGGGGAGAATGGTCCTACCTGGAGCCTCTGGCAGAAAGTGCCAGAGGAGACCCGATGTCGACCCCTAGGGTTTTGGAGTCGGGGATACAGAAGGTCTGAAGCCCGCTATACTCCAACTGAAAAAGATATTGGCAGCATATGAAGGGGTTCGAGCCACTTCAGAAGTGGTTGGTACTGAGGCACAGTTGCTCCTGGCACCCCGACTGCCAGTGCTGGGCTGGATGTTCAAAGGAAACCTCCCCTCTACACACCATGCAACTGATGCTACGTGGAGTAAATTGGTCACAGTGATCACCCAGCGGGCTCAAATAGGAAACGCCAGTTGCCCAGGAATCTTGGAAGTGATCATGGACTGGCCAGAAGGCAAAGATTTCAGAATACGGCCAGAGCAGGAGGTGACATGCTAAAGAAGCTCCACTGTATAACAGACTATCAGAAAAGGAGAAGCAATATGCCCTGTTCACTGATGGGTCCTGTTGCCTTGTGGGAAAGCACCGGAGATGGAAGGCTGCTGTATGGAGTCCTACACGACAAGTAGCAGAAACTGCTGAAGGAGAAGGTGAATCGAGCCAGTTTGCAGAGGTAAAGGCCATCCAGCTGGCCTTAGACATCGCTGAACGGGAAAAGTGGCCAGTGCTCTATCTCTATACTGACTCCTGGATGGTGGCAAATGCCTTGTGGGGCTGGCTGCAGCAATGGAAGCAAAGCAACTGGCAGCGCAGAGGCAAACCCATCTGGGCTGCCACATTGTGGCAAGATATTGCTGCCCGGGTGGAGAACCTGGTTGTAAAGGTACGGCATGTGGATGCTCACGTCCCCAAGAGTCACGCCACTGAAGAACATCGAAACAACCAGCAGGTAGATCAGGCTGCCAAGATTGAAGTGGCTGAGGTGGATCTGGACTGGCAACATAAGGGTGAACTATTTCTAGCTCGGTGGGCCCATGACACCTCAGGCCATCAAGGGAGAGATGCAACATACAGGTGGGCTCGTGATCGAGGGGTGGACTTGACCATGGACGCTATTGCGCAGGTTATCCACGAATGTGAAACATGTGCTGCAATCAAGCAAGTGAAGCGGGTAAAGCCTCTGTGGTATGGGGGACGATGGCTGAAATATAAATACGGGCAGGCCTGGCATATTGACCACACCACACTCCCACAGACCCACCAAGGAAAGCACCATGTGCTTACAGTGGTAGAAACAACCACTGGCTGGCTGGAAACATATCCCGTGCCCCATGCCACCACCTGGAACACTATCCTCGGTCTTGAGAAACAAGTCCTGTGGTGACAGGGCACCCCAGAGAGAATTGAGTCAGATAACGGGACTCATTTCCGAAATAACCTCATAGAGACCTGGGCCAAAGAGCACGGCATTGAGTGGGTGTATCACATCCCCTATCATGGACCAGCCTCTAGGAAAATAAAACGATACAATGGACCGTTAAAGCCTACACTGAGAGCAATGGGGGGGTGGGATATTTAAACACTGGGATACACCTTTAGCAAAAGCCATTTGGTTAGTCAACACTGGTCCTGCCCAATCAGAATCCTTACGTACTGTGGAAGGGGATAGGGTCCCTGTAGTGCATGTAAAAAATATGTTGGGGAAAACAGTCTGGGTTATTCCTGCCTCAGGCAAAGGCAAACCCATTCATGGAACTGCTTCTGTTTGAGGAACTGGGTGCACTTGGTGAGTGATGTGGGAGGATGGAGAATTCTGATGTGTACCCCAAGGGGATTTGATTTTGGATGAAAATAGCCAGTGAACTGAACGGTATGATGTTAATTACTATATAATACTGTATGTCATCACTTCTGTGGTTGCTACATGCCATATCAATGGTATTACAGTAAGAATCTCCTAGATTAATGAAGAATGAACTTTGATTAAACTGAGCAAGGTGCAGAGGTGAGGGAACCAGAACCACATACCATCCAATACCACATACCATCTCTCCTACCCTGAAAGACTGTTATGACAGATGGAGCCCAAAGGCATGGACTAAATGAACTCAAAAAATATTTTAGAGGGATTTCCATAGACTAAGGGAATGATACCTGTGTATATACATATACATGTGTGTGAATATCTATATCTCTCTCTCTCTAAAGAAGGGAAGTAGTGGTGATTAATTGGAATGCACTGGAAAGGTTAGGACCTGGGCATGATGGAAATGGCACAGAACAAGGGATAGATAATGTCCTGGTTTCAGCTGTAATAGAGTTAATTTTCTTTCTAGTATCTGGTACAGTGCTGTGTTTTGGACTCAGTAGGAGAATAATGTTGATAACACACTGATGTTTTGCTTGCTCCTAAGTAGTGCTTACACTAGTCAAGGACTTTTCCAGCCTCCCATGCTCTGCCAGGTGCACAAGGAGCCAGCAGGGGAGGTGGCACAGTCAAGCCAGCTGATCCAAACTGGCCAAAGGGATATTCCATATCATATGATGTCATGCCCAGCATATTAACTGGGGGAGCTGGCCGGGGGGGGGGGGGGGGGCAGTGATCACTGCTCAGGGACTGGTGGGGTGTCAGTCAGCTGGGTGGTGAGTGGTTGCATCACTTCTTTTTCACTGGGTTTCACTTTTCTCCCTCCCTCTCTCATTGTTTTCCTTCTTATTACATCATCATCACCATTATTATTATTATTATATATTAATTATTCAACTGTTCTTATCTCAGCTCATGAGTTTTCTTACTTTTGCCCTTCTGAATCTCTCCCTGATACCACTGGGGTGGGGGATGTGAGCAGAGGCTGTGCAGTGCTTAGGTGCCAGCTGGGGTTAAACCATGACACGCCCAAACTCAAAAGAAGCATCCTTTTACAGCATCTGATCAAAATTAAGTACAGCCACAATTTGCTTGTGTGTAAGGTAGTTGCTATACCCACTAACACACACTTGCCCATCACCACTTTTCCCTAGACCCTCTGACCTCAGTCACTCCCTTGTCATCCTTGCTGCTGCCCCAGAGCTGCCCCAACACTTCTTACTGGGTTTGAAGTTGTGTGCTCTACCCTCAAGCTGTCAGCATCCCTTTCTCCTCACCCTCAGGCCCTGAGCCACTGTGACTGATGAAACCACACCTCTTGCCCCGGGTCTCTCTGCAGAAACAACCCCCCCCCCTTCTGCTCATTGTGATGGTGTGGAAAGCCTGGTCATGACTGCTTTTACCAAAAATCCTTCTGGAAGAGGTGCAGGTAGAATGTGTCTGAGGGGAAAGTAGGTCTACAGGACCCTCCGGACTAATTCCAAGGCTGCAGGAGAAGTGCATCACATGATGAGACCAATGATAGTATCTTACAGTACAATACAAAGAAAATTGGACCCTAGGCTCTGCTCTTGACTACCAAAGTATAGTAGGACTTAGGTGAAACTCCAACACTTTGTATTGTAGGTGGGCTGGCTTAAAGTTAGGAGTAGATACCTACTAAGGGGTTCTTGCAGTTAGAGTAGATGATTGCTGTAGGCCTCTTCCAACTGAATTCTGTTCTATTCTATTCTATTCTACTCTATTCTATTTTATTCTATTCTATATAATCCATGAAAGGGATGAAGGCTTGATCCAAATTCTCTGAAAATCAATAGTCACTTTGCCACCAATTCCAGTCATGTTGGCAAACCTCAACAGGCAAGGCAGTATTACTAATTCTTTGCTTGGGGAAAATTTTCTTGGCATTCACCATGCTTCTGTCCTTCCAACTGCCTCTGAGGTTGTTGGCTGAAGAATTATTTTCTTCCAGACACAGTTTTCTCTCTGTGTGTATGAGTGTACATGCTTGTGTGTGTAGGGAACAGGGTGAGTTATTGTGGCTTGACTTCTAAGCCAGATTACCAGCTCCATTTGCACAATCATTGTACATGTTTCCACAGGATTATACAATGCACTGGTCATTCCAACTTCAGCTGCACAATTTGGCATGTTGACAGTTGACTCCTCCTCCTTCCCAACCCTCCCAGAGACTGGCTTCAGTCCACTGAAGTCAGTGGAATTGCAATAAAATAAAATCAATGTTATGGAGCAAAAGAATCGAGCCCATCTGACAATATTTCTTTAACAACCAAATGTACCAACTCCTTTGCTACAGTTCAGATTCTGGCAAGTGGCATCCTATAGATGGACTCATCACTACCACAATGTGACAAGACAATATCTACTTCTGTCACATTCCCGATAGCAGCAGTGGGACTTGACGTCTGTCTGTTTTAATTTTTGACCTGATGTATCTAGTTTTGCATGATAACAAGCATAGAGGAAAATTATGTGGTTAACATCAATATTAACTAACTGAAATACTTGCATACACACACAGGTGAGCACATATGCACAAACACAAACCCCAAACCCCGTTCAAACCACCATGTTGTTGCAACAGATGAGATTTACCACCCACTCAAACCTCTGAGCATGAAAAAGAGCACAGGAGAACCCATTCCAAGCCGGGAGAGTGTGGGCTCCCATCTCCTCTTCACGCAGCCCTCATCTGACAGCAAGAAAATTAATGTAATAGTACAGAGGGGTTTTGCTGAGCAAACAACCAGCGCTTCAGCATGGCTTTGTTGTATTTACCAGTGCCAGGGCAATTTTCAAAAGGATTTCAGAACAAAACGATGAGCCTCAGTCAGTGTAGCTGATTTCTGATAGACTTTTTTTTCTCTCCCCTTTCCAGGGGAGGAGCTGCAGAGGAAGCCAGTGACAAAGAGCCAAGGTCTGTAAGGTTTTCCCGAGAGCGTGTAACAAATGTAGGAAACCGTGAAGGGGAAGACTATAAATCAGGACCCAAAAGGATGCACTGTCCGCAGCAGCAGCTCTGAACCTTCAACAAGACATTTTTTGAGCAAGTTTTTGGAATTTTGGTGGGCTCTGACCTGCAGTTTTCACTTCCAAAATAACTTGACTTTTCTAAAGTGGTAATTTCATTTTCATGATAATGCTAAACTCAAGCCACATGTGCTTTAATTTAAAGCAGGACTCAGGCGGTGGACCCTGCCAAGAAACAGTAGAGAAACATGCTTATTCTACTAGTTTGCTTGAGGCATTCAGCATTTTTGAATGCCTAGGCAGAAATATAATTTTTAAATAAGCCAATCCCAGAGAGAGAGAGAGAGGAAGGGAGAGAGCAGAAGAGGGAGGGAGGGGTAGAAGAAGGTTGCAGTACATTTTTGCATTAAGCTTTTGTTGCATTGGCTGGTTAAATAAAAACTGATGAACTGGCAACAGAGCAAATATTATTTATTGCCTTCACTGTTTGTTTTTTTTTTTTTGACAGCAAAGGTGTTGTCCAGATCCCTTCTCTTTTTCAGACACAAACTGGCATGTTAGTCTTCATCGTGGCACAGGCTATTAGATTGTTTTAAATATATACTTGGTTGCACAGCTCTTTCTACTAATTAAATCTCAAGGAGATATATGTTTACAGTCCTTTTGGTGGCATTTTTAACATTATTTTAAACTGTCCTGGGAGGCCCAGGAAAACAACCTTGTCTTTTTACTTAGTGAGAGTAAAAGAGAGATACAAAAATAAAGAAGGAGAGAAGAGAAAGGAATGCATGGACAGAGAGGAAGATATTTTTTTCCCCTCCTCTAGAAAGGCAGAGGACAATGGTCTTGGATTTGTGGGTGCTTTGTGTCAAGTGAGAAGCCAGCTTTTTCCCCCTATTAAAGTGCCTTCTGACTGCTTGTATCCGTCACTGCAAAACAAAATTTGGCCACAGTTCTCAAAGTGCATCACTAAGGCAGGAAAGTGTTATCTTCCTTGTGGAGAAAGTTATATAGCCAAGAGTGGTAAAAATTGAACGTTGCAGAGTCAGGTCCTGATTTTTAGTGACTTCTGTTGGACCTGCAGAAGCCCGATGCTTTTCTTTGTCAGGCCACTCTAATTTTAGGTGTTCACAAAGCAGATGTAGGTGCTTGAGAGGAGGTACTGGTGTTTGCAAAAAAAATCATTGATTGCCTACTAGTGAAATTGTGTCTCATTTAATTTTCTTCCAGACACTTACGCTAGAGATGCCCTTGACTTGTGCCTCTTGGGAATTCTCCTCATCTCAATGTGCACAGTTGATTACAAGAGTTTGGAACAGCAATATTGACTTCTTTGTTGTACCCCTAAGACCTCAGCTACCCCAGCTGTCTGTCTCTACCCCCATAGTGGCTTGACACTATGTATATGATACAGGGCAAATTGTAGCCAGAGACCCATGTTACCGTATTGTCCAAATTTGCTTATTTTAAGCAGTCCTGTCCTGGTCACTTGAGTGACCCTTCCCCCTGCCCCCCCATTACACACCTGTGTGGGACAGTAATGCTTCAGTCAGGGTTTCCTCCTCTGCTTTCTTCAGCCCTGTCCCCAGGTGTCCCCAGTGATTAATTCCTGGCTTTCTGCTCAGTCTTACAGTCCTAGGCCCCTGTTTAGTCTCCCCAAACTGGGACCCAGCCATTTCCAGCCAGGAAATCTTCCCTGTGTGCCATCTTCATGGTGCAATATTGCTTTTCTCTTTCCATAGTGTTGGACAATGTCTGAAGCTTGAAGTGGGATCAGTGTGAAGGATGCAGCTGGGTTCAGGCAAAAGCCCTGACAGACTCCAGGTGCCTGCTGTTATAATTAAAAAAACCACCCTCATAGGTAAAAACCCAGTGATCCGCATTGGTCTACTCGGGACAGGTTTTTAAAATACCTTGAAATAATAACCCGTGTTCTCAAACAAGGGTTGGTTTTTGATCTTAAAGAAAATAGAGGGTGTTTTAACAAAGAATTTCTCATTTTGAAAGGTTGAGAGTTGCCTTTCAAAAAATTCTTCCCTGGCCCTGGAATGGGCAGTCCTAAGACTGATTGTTTTACGGTGAAATATCTGCAGTAAGAGGTATTTAGAAAAGGAACCACAATGCCTCAAGACAGACATGATTCAATGATTTCCCAAAACAGGGATTTTAAATAAATATTGCATTACATCTTTCTGGTTTTGTTTTGTTTTTATAAGCCATCAGTAACATACATGTAGCAGCTTCCAGGAAGGATGTGCAGGTAGTGAATTATCCCTTAGAAATGACCAGGGGCTGAAAGCTCAAAGCTTCCCTCTTTCTCTGAATTACCTGGCTGGCAGGCTATAACAAACATACATGCCACCCACACACTGTTTTAAAAGAACATTATTAAGGTTGCAAATCAATTCTTAACTCAAAAATGAACCTTAAATCATTTCCCTTGTGTGTCTGAATTATATAAGTCTTTAATTAAATGAACACCTAGTATATTTTCCACCACCTCATTCAGAATGGATGGTGCTCTCCTAATTCAATATTTTGTTCTCTGCTTATTATCTGAAGTGTGACCCCAGGCCTTATTTACAGTACAAATCTCATTCTGAAGACAGAATTATTAATTTCCTTGTGGCTTCTCCTGTGGGGTTCACCACCACAGGATCCAAGGACTTCACAAACATTCACTCATCAGTCTTCCCAAAACAGAGAGGAGGGGTCCTCTCATCCCTATTGGTCTGCCAGAGAACCAAGGCACAGGGAGACCGAAGAAAAGTAAAATCTAGGGGGACACGGTATGAGACACATGACCTGATCTTACAGAGTTCGGCTGCAGTCAGGACTAATCAGTGTTTCTGCAAGTCAGAATCTATGAACTTATCAGATATCTAGAAGATGAGAACCGCACAGTTAATGACTTGTGGGAGAAGTTTGGGTTCAGTGACAAGATGGGCTTAACAGACACCAGGATAAAAGTGAATCCAGCACAACTAATTTAAGCAAGGGACCATCCTTTCTTTTCCTGCAACCTTCACTTTCTATTCTGTTCTTACCATTTCCAGGCTGTGAAAGCACTGAGATAGCAGTACTGAAAATGTGTGTCCTTCATTCAGAATATCAGTTCCCAAAGCAGAGCTTCATTGCACTGGATGAGGCAGAGGTCAGTAGGAAATGTAGACAGTCACTGAGCCATTAAAATTGCAGGAACACCACTTAAACACAAGAAATCAAACTGAAGTTGCACAAGCAGGCTTAAATTTGTTGATTCCTAACCTTTGCATCTTCCTTCAGTTAACATTTTTTTGTTTCATTTCCTGCTTTTTAAGAAGGCAGCCTTCAAAATTAGGCTTTCCCACAGGAGTTATAGTCCTGGCAACCCTTCGGGTCATCCACAGGGCTGGAGACTCTATATCACCCTCTCGGACTTCTGCCACTTTGGTAACAGAATAAATGGGCAGGGGAAAGCTTTGGGGAGGCTGCCTAATATCTTCAAACTGTGTGAATTGTGGTTTTTCAAAAGCCTGAAACTTTGCCAATTCTTGGCAGATTCTCACGGGGAATGCAAAAGACTCATCCCATCCGTAGCAGCCATCCAGCTGTACAATTTGAGGTTCCCATTAGAAATCAAAGGAAATGTCCCCAGAATTTAAAACCAAAAATTAATTTAGACTTCTTGGAAATGGCAAACCATTGCACCCTAAATTCCTCCCTCACAAAAAAAAAAAAAAAAAAAGACAAGAAAAAAATCAGGTTACACTACCAACCAAACTGGAAAATTTCAGTCCCAACACAGAATCTTGGGAAAGTCACAATAAACTGATAATTAGAGTGTTTTAATACTATTTGTTGTGCAATCTTAAATGTTATTGTGACAAAGAATATTTATATGTTTTTCTTTCTCTTGGAGCCAGGACAAAGTCTTAGAGATGACTTGTCACAATAGGTTACCTTTTGCCTATGCTTTGTTACAGATCGCTTGCAGCAATGCAGGTCAATCAGAAAATGCAATCCATTTATCAGGTGGCTTAGTATCTCTGCTTGATGTAGTAGTTGACTGCTATGGTTAATATGGTGAGAAGAATACATGCAGTGAAAAACCTCAGATCATTACTACATCTATTCCCACTTCCACTCTGGATGAGACCTTGAGTCAGCCAATTCCTTTATGGAATTTAGATAATTGGCCTAATTTTCAGAGGTGTGAAAAGATTACGAATCCCTCATATTTGACTAGTACAACTGGAAAATTGTACATCTTTGCTACCCAAATAGGAACTGAGTTGCTGAACTGGAAAGCCGGTGAGTGAAAAGGTTTGACCTTGCTCTTGAAGTGCATTATCTCATTTAAGTTATGCAAAAGCCAATGAGAAATCTGAATACTGTTTGATGTACAGCTTTATGCCTGCAGACTGAACTGTCTCTTGGCCAGGTAATTCTATGGTAGGTCAGAAGCGAATTTATTGTTGGTTGCTACCACTGGGATTCCTTCTAAAGAGCAAATGTCACCTGCTGTAGGACACAGAGGAAGAATGAGTCCAGGCACATGCAGGCGATGCACCTCCCTGACTCAGTGAGCTACTTGCCAACATCACCATACAAATGAGACCTGCCCTACACAAAGCAGATAGAACAGGGAGCAGAGGAGTGCCGGGAGGCATTCACAGGTGGAAAAGGTTAACATCTCCCTGTGGGGTCCTATTACTCATTTCTGAATGCGGTGCTCAGTCCTAGCACAAGCTGGGTTGCCCAAGCTGGATGGCTTCCTCAGCAGCTAGTGGGGTGACTTTTCCAGTGGGTCCCAACCTGTGTGCGGTGCCAACATGAAAGTCATGTGAGAACAGCTTTGGAGCAAGTAGCTGGAGAGCCCCAGGTTGATCATCCACATGTTATTTTCATTTCTTCTCACACGCCAGCTACTTATTATTTGATGTGTAAAGGATGGTTTTGGCTGCAACTTTTATAACTGGTAATTGGGTGGGGTTTAGACAGCATTTTTTAATGAAATCATTTGGTATTTTTTGACAGAAATGACAACTTGTTACAAAATCACCCCCCCTTTTTTATCTCAGTGAAAACTAAGAAGCTCTCAAATCCAGATTAAACACATGAAGTGTTCTGAATATTTTCCCCAAGATGCAGTTTGCCAAAGTGTTTGAATTTTCAGCAGCAATGGATTTTCCCCCCCACATTTTCAAATTGTCAGCAAAACAAAAAAGAAAAATTTATTCTGCCCAGCACTAGCTGGAAGATCATTTAGACAGATGCTCTGTCAACAACATCCATAGAATTTAGCCCCTAGCGTGTTATATCTGTGTTTCTCAAGCTCTACTCTATCATAGCTTGCCATATCCTTTGGACAAATTGTAGGTAGACCATTGAATTAATCAGGTTTACTTGATTTTTGCCCACTGGAACTGGAATAAATAAAACAAATGCTAATGTCTAAACCAGAACAACTGCATGTCTCTCTGATGAATTAGGAAAGCCAAGAAGTATGTATTTTTTTAAGCAAGAACAATGGAGAGCTGACATTGCAAAAGGCCTGATAAATCATAATACATTGTTTTCTTTTCAGTGCTTTCCACCGTTACCCACTTGTTTCAGGCCTGAAAGACCAGCTCCAGAAAAGGAAATCTTGATTTTAGTGAATGCAACAACTCCCAGTGAAGCTTGATTATTTATTTGTTCACCCTATCATTAAAACCCTTCAATCTGGATGCCACGTTCTGTGAAGAGCCTTACCAGGCATGTTAGGTTATTTGCGAGGAGACTCATTCATGGTACTTAAAAGCAAACTTGTGCTCGCAGCGGAATATTTCAGTCATCTAGGCATCCAACAATTTGTTTCCCGGTCATCTGAACTGGACCTGCCAGTATATGCTCTTGCAACATGATGGAATAAAAAAGGAGACCACTATTTTAATACATGGTTGTAAGCAACCAATAAAATAGTTCGTTTTCCCTCCCTCTGAAACACTTGCAAGTTTAGCTCTGTAAAGGTTAAATAATTGGTTTAACCTGATCCCTCTATGACTCTCCTCTACCTTGTGGGAAAACTCCTGTAAGCTTATTGTAAACATAATTATGCTGTGTGGGCTTTTCATTAATCTAGCAAAAAACCACAAGACGACATGCATCAGACTATTTTTTCCCTTTCTGGAACTTGCCTCTACTTGCAGTTGCTGCAAGATGCTTATTTGTATAGTCTGAGCTTTTTTGCAAATGTACTGTGAACTAAATCTTCTCTGTTTTTTACATTCTGAGAATTAAACAGGAGGTGTCCCAAGGTTAATAATGAGGAGTTTAAGGCAGACCGACTTCTTTAGCCATTACATGGCAGACAGAAATCTCTCACCCTCCTGTTCCTGGGCTGCGGTGGCAAGTCAAGCAGCAAAATATTACTTGGGAACATGAAATCAAAGACTGGAAGTTGCTTTCAGCAATGATGCTGAGCCAAGGGGCACATTGTATATTGTCTTGGTGGCAAAGTAGCCTCCTGAATTACCGTTAGTTTGCCAGCCCTCCAGGTGTGGATCCTCTACCTTGCCTACGGCAGGCAGCTGCCTTGCTACACTGCTGCCTACAGACCCAAAAATAGTGATCTGGGGAGAAGTGGGTGAGCTGAAGTGAGGTCTGTTGGGTTACCCCAGAGCCAGCTGAGCACCCAGTTGAGGTTATTCTGCAGGGAAGCAACGGGACATCTGGGAGTCATTGGCTTCTCCACCTCCTAAGGACTTTTGGAGAGTACTTTCTGCTTTCTAAAGTATGCAATAAGTATCTGGATGCTCCTTGGAGATTTTGGGTCAAGCTGTTTGGAAAGCAGTGGCTTATTGTGCTGGGTTTGTGGTGGGTAACATTGACTTTCAGGGCGTGTTCATTAAATAAAAGTCAAATCCAAGGTTATCCCAATTTGCACATATCTGCCTGCTTGTTGGGCTGGCTTCCTTGGCTTTCTCATTCTCCTGGGAGCCATATAGGAGTATCCCAATAGCTGAATCTCTCCCACGATCCAGCAATTGCATGTTGTAGGGCCAGTGACTGGAGACCAGGGCTAAAAACCACCCTTCAATATAAGACTCATTTCCCTTCTCTGTCTTCATCTATTAGGAAAAAAAAAAAAAAGATAGTAACACTTGGTTGGTTGCCTAAAAGGACATTTAGGGACGTGAAAGGATAACATTGGAAAAGTGTTTTAAATAGTCCTGTTAAGTATACTGAAATAATTGATACAGATTCTTTTTCGCCAAAAAGGAGGTGCAGCCAGTGCTTGAATATGCACGACAAAGTGAATTTGTTAGCATGGCCTTTCACAGACACCAGACCGGCGCTCGCATCATCTGGACTACAGCATGGCCGCAGATGAGGCAGCTCTGATCCAGAAGCGACAAGTGGCTCACCGAGAGCAGCCCAGCGCTTTCAGCGGGACTTACGGATCTGTTTAGGCGCAGCACTGCACTCGAGACGCTGCTCAGCTTTCAGATCAGAGCTGGCTCATGTCCAGCTGAGCAACTGCAGACCTGTCTGCAGAAGCCGGTGCAGAAAGCCCCACAGCTGGTGCTCGTGGGGTGGGAGCAAGGACAGCAGCCCCCTTGTTAGCAGCACCCAACGTAATGCATAAGCCAAGTCAGCTGCTGGGGTAACAGTAGCACAGCTGCGACTTCCAACCCTACATAACTGAGGTCTAGCTGAAAAGCAGAAAACACTTTTAAAATATATTTATTTATTTATTTTAATTCTATATTTGGGAACCAAAGGTTAGGCTGCTGTTGGTATTGAAACAACAACCATATCGTCATCTTTAGACAAATATGGAGATGTATAACAGGATCCCAGCCTGCTTACACTGTTACGGTCAAGGTGGATAGTTTGGGGGGCAGGAAGCAAAGAAACACTGCACTTCAGGGACTTATTCTGCAAATCAAGCTGTTTAGGTCTCTCATCAAAATCCTAAAGCCAGGTGACTCTATGGTCCGGAGTTGGTAAGTGAGAACCACAGTGCCTGCAAAACAGCACAAGAGGAAAAATTGCTGTTGTGGATTTTTTTAAAAGAAATCTTGCCAAACCAAACTAAACTCTTTTTCTGGCACAGCAACAGACCTTTTGGATAAGGGAGAAGCATAGATGTTTTATCTTGCCTCTAATAAGCTTTTGATATTGTTTTAAACATTAGTCTTAGGAGCAAATCAAAGTAATAACACGTGGAAGAAAAAAACTTGCTGAGAAACTAATGGTTGCCAATACTACACTCTCTACCATGAAATATGTCATGCGCAGAGTTCTGTAGCAGTCTTCTGTGGTAATATTCAATGCCCTCATGAATGAATTGGTAACAGAGGAGAGGGAAAGCTCATTAAATATACAGATCATTAATTATGCAGGAATCCAAAAGTGAATTCTAAAAGTATATTCAGGGACCAGAGTAGAATTAAACTAATTATCACAAAATAAAGAAATGGGTGGTAAAAAATAGGATGCTATTTGACAAGGACAGTAGGGAATATTATCAATAAAACGTGGTGGAATCCTTCTGCTCTACTTGGTTTGGCTAAATTTAAATTGAATTACTGTATTCAATTTGAGAAATATGTAGGCCAATGGCAGAAGACACACAAACATTCCACAAGAGTGGTAAGAAATCTAGAAAACATGACCTGCAAGTTGAAGGAATTAGGATTACTTTGTCTCTTCTTTAGAGAATATTGCAGGGAGATGCGAAAATGGTCTTCAGATATGTGAAATTAAAGGTAAAGAAGAAGGGAGCAAACTATCCTTGCGTCTAGTGCATGTAGAACAAGAAGTAATAGGTTTGAATTGTAACAAGAAAGATTTAGGATAGCCTGTGGGGAAAAATGTAAACATAAATGTAATTAAGTACTGAGATGGATTGCTTTGAAAGGCTGTGGAATCTCCAGCACAAGAGGTGTTTAAGAACGGGTAAAACAAGCATTTGTTGGGAATAATATACTATCGCTTACTTACGGTTGGTTTCCCACTATAGACTAGATGACCTTTCAAAGCTCCTTCCATCCTTTTCTTTTATAATTTTTAGTGGGGGAGAGGGTGTAGCATGTTAACTAGAGCACTGTATGTATGGAGCAGAGTTGTAAGAACATCCTTATTTCTACTACTAATGTGTGACTTTGATTAAAATACTCCATTTTCCACAATAACCTTCTTTAATTTTTAATTCTTTATACTCTGAGTTACTGGATTGTTCTTCTAAGTATCTTTGATTCAAAGATTCCTTCTATGCAGGCATTCATATAGCCACATTATGCAGTTCCTTATTATTGGGACAGTAAGATATAAGGTAGGGCATAAAATAAGATGAGGAGGATAGCAGATTATTCCTTAAAATCCCCACTAACCCACATGACAATTTTATGTAAAGACTAAAGACTTCTGTATTTCTTTCCACTTGAAGACAGTTTTTCCATTAAAAAATTCCAGTTGCAGAAGAATGCGTTAGCTTTATCTCCTTGAAAATACTGTTCGTGTCTTAGGCTACATTGCTTAGCTCTTCACTTTTCCTTCTTGAAAATGGAACTTAGCAGTATTACAATAGAGAATATTGTAATATTTTGTTGCACTATAGCAACAAAGTCAATATATTAAGTACAAAGACAGAAGATGCAGGCCACAAGCCAGGACAAAGCCATGATCTATCTGTAGGCATAGTACCCTAGGTTTTTTGTAGCCCTTGGCAGAAGTACAGAATGGAAAAGGCTATGCATTTTTATAATATTAAATAGGACATGACTTTCATACTGGGGAGATATATATATATGTGTGTGTGAGTCTTAGCTTAACATTGGTATCTTACCATGTTCCTTGGATGAACTGAATATGGTCCTTCTCCATGTGATCTGGAGTTCACAGCATAAACGAAATTCTTCTTTATTTGAAGACTGATTGCATATTTGAGTGACTGATTACTGTGCAAACAAAAAGAGATGTCATAGAAAATCATGCCCTGAACAGTTATGAAGAGTGACTCCAAGAAGCAGAGTGGGTGCCAAACACATTGCTCTGCAGACCTTTTCTGTGGTTTCTTTTCATTTTGGATACAGTACTGGTAGATTATTCTTAGCATTTATTTTGAAACTAATTAAGTTTGACTGTTTATTATGTATCTAAAAAGGCAAATGTCTAATTTCCACTTTTTAATATTCCGATTTCATATTTTCCTTAGCAGATTGCTAGTGAAAGCACTTTAACTAGAAAGACTATGACACATCATCTCAGAAAATAAAGACAAGGGTGATTTTTTTGCCACATTTGCAGAACTTTTTCCATACACTGTTTTGGATTGAAAAGCCTCATCTTTTGGACACGTACCACAAGACAGCAGGATAAACCAAAATCTTCCTTGGCTGTTCTCACAGCCTGTAGCAGGAATCCCCTATATCCTTCAGAACAGAGCAGAAAGCACTGAAACAACATTTCAAAAGAAATAAATCCTTCAGAACATGCTACCCCAAAATGTACCTCACCAAGAGTAGCTCCCTAGAACATAGAGGTGATCAGTCTCAATTTTTCATAACCACCACTTTGATGTCCCTGGTTTTGCCTTAGGTATTAGCTGTAGGTACTGCTGGGGTTTTTTATTGCTCTTTTTAAGTCAGCATAGGTATTTTCCACGAACTTAGTTGGTCACTAGGTCAGGTCCTGTAAGAATAGATATAGCTTTGTAAGAATTTCATTTACCCAATGCTCATGAGTCCAGAGCATCTCACCTGACTCTAAAGCCTGCAAGGGTAAGGTATGTAGGTAGTTAGATTAGGCTTCCTAATGAGGGCAACAGATTATGTCTCTTTGATCGATGATACAGGAAGCACTGAAGGACAATACCTCTATACAACACGTCACTGAGGTGGGATGAACTTACCTATATAATACCTCTGCAGCTGAAACCCCAACTAGAAGCTGAGGGACGTGGGCTACAGCACTGATCACTACATATGCTACTACTAGACCTAGATGAATGCTCTGGAGGAACTTAAAGTTGCTCTGTAATGCTTTTGCTAGTCATGCGATATTTTACCATAGAAATAAATTTTTCCCTAGTGCTGAATCCCTTTAAGATACGGCAGGCCTTGTGATTTATTAATATTTACTATTCTGATTAGCTTAATACTTTAACAGATACAAGGGGGACTAAGAAGGAGAATGACATCCAACAATAGTCAGAGATGAAAGACGCTGTAATTTAAAATAAGAAATATCATCTCAAGTCCATTGCTTTTAGCTTCTGTATTGCCTCTTAAGGCTTATCCTTTTGTGAAACCTTTGCCGTAAATTAAATACCTTCTCTACCAATTCTAAGAAGGAAAAGATGGTTTTGAAAGCTCTTCTCTATGAGTCATACAGAAAGTGTGTATTCAAGCTGGATACAAGGTTGTGTAGGACCAGGGCCAGGAACTAGGTGCTTCGGGCCTGCAACCTCTCGGTGCTGATCCTGTCTTCTCTATAATACTTGGAATATTTTATGCTAAAGAAAGGCAACCTGTGGGGTTTTTTTTTTTTAATCTAAATGCTTAAAAAATTAGCTGTCATTTCTAATACTGACCCAGTAGAGTTTTCTGGTTAATAAAAAAAGTCCTGTCTTCCTTTAACATATTGATTGCCCTCAAGAGTAAAACTGTTGAATACTCCCTTATCATCAGCAGTGAAGTCATCTAAATTTTGCTTAAGGATGCTCATACTATTTGCCTCCAGTTCCTTTGAACCAAACTGCTTCCTGGCTATTTATTCTTTCCCTAAAACAATGCCTCCTTCAATTCTTATGCTGACATCATCTGAGGAATTCAGGATGTGCTTACAGAAATCAATGGATTAAGCCTCACAATAACCCTAAAAAACAGAGAATTATTATATTTCTGACCCAGTAGAGTGGGGAATTGAGGTATAGCAAAAAATCTTTTTACCCAAAAGACAGATACATACAGTCTTAGCAGTGCAAAGCCTTAACAAATGGAATCGTGATTTGTTTTCTGGACTTCAAGTCCATGTTCTAGCAGTAACACAATGCTTTCCCTCCCCTATGTAATACTCTTCCTTCAAACATCTTGTCCTTGAAACTCCTGCTCAGTGTAAATGTATTATAATCCTTAGTTTCAATATTTCATTCAAGTCATCCCATAAACAGACACTTTCAAGAGTAAATAATTCCATTTTGAATCAACCCCTTTTGTATATGAGTCATTCTTCCCATATATCATATTTGCAGTCAGATGCTTTATGCTTTCCAGTTGAAACATAGCTCTTGTCTCAGTAATTATTTAGGAATCAGTATCTGCTTTCTATATATTAGTGAGGGAGAAGCTTCCAAATATTCTCAAAAGCTTTCTTGCATTTTCATCATAGCCAGTGAGTTCAATGGTGAATCTGATTCTTATTCGTATAGGATAAGCATGTCAAGTTTATAATCCCAGTACAGTCTTTATTGCAGTCCTATGTTATTTATTCTGTTTATCCCATGTTTCCATTGTCTTCAAAAAGTACTAAATCAGGCAGGGATGGAGCTGAGATTTTGGAACAGATTTTCATTGGCATAAATAGCAGTGTGGTGCCTAACCCTTAGGCCATTCACATGGCCAACTAATAATGTTATTCAAAGCATTTGGGGATTTGAAAATCTCTTCCCAATGCCCCAAAGTCCAGTAAAACAACCTACTTCATGCTTATTTGTAGAAAGTGTGTCTGAATGAGATGGCAATGCAAAAGAAAGTGTGTGCTGTAAACTCACACCTGAGTTTATTTCATAGCAGCTTTCCTGTGTAGACAAGCCTCTAAATATATAGTGAAGGCATATAAATTTAGTGTGTTCACCAGTCTGCTGTTTGTTGTGATCACATTAGATTTAAGATTAAAGTTCAAAATTAAGTCCTTGCTATCCTGTTGGCAAAGTCTGGTTATCGATGTGATGCTTTCAGTGTCTATGTGATATAGTACATTATGCTCCTTGTAGTATTTCATGGAACGATTGCCCCATGTCACATCTGTGTCCAGCTTTCGGCTTTGCTTTGTTTTTAAACCCGGAGAAGAGAATTCACTTAAAGCTTGGAGTTTTGGAAAATGCATAAGAAGGGGTGCTCAAATTCAGTGGAGTAACAGGATCCTTTTCCTGCAACCTGATCATTTATATGGGATTTTGACAGCTAGAAGGAAAATGATTTCTCTTTTCTTTTAACCCTGTCTCTGGTCTCAGACTCATTGAAGAACTTCAGGCAGGCAAATTATGTCAGAGTCTGTTCCAGGAGCACCCTGCAGTGACTAAAGGACACTTGGCACAGTGTGTCTCCTTCCCCACCAACATTAACGGAGTATCCTCAGCTCAGGTTGGCCTCAGCGGTGCCGCCTCACAAAATCCCCTTCCCTGTTGCCACCTGTGTGCAGGAAGGGCAGACTGTGGATGTCAAAGCCAAATAATTCTTCAGTAGAATGTGCCAGGTCTTTTTGGAACAAATGAAAAAGAAAAAAAAATCCAAGTGTGCCTGAATTAGGAACAACAGGGTTCAGTATTTGGTATTCATTTGGAAGAAGTGGAAGGTGAAACAAAATAGCAGAGGCGGATGTGCAAAACTTTGCCTTCGGCACCGTGGCCTTGACAGATAAAGAAATCTAGCTCAGGAGAAGAATGGGCACAGGGAATTTGCTTTATCTTAAATCTGAGGTTAATTTGTGTTGATGTGGTGTTCGTACCTGCAAGTCTACTTGATAGTCTATGTCTTTCTGCATCTCAGTTTTAACTACACAGCGCCATGTAAACATGAAGGTCTAACAAGGTAATAATAATAATGGTCCAGTTGGGTGTTGCTACAGCCTGTTGCTGGTGTGTTACCTGTTCGGTACCTGCAGGTAGTACCTGGAGTTGGCACCACCTTAATTCAGGTGGGACAGGCACAGTGTAGGCTGAATAAGGGGGTGACTCCTTGCCTCACTGCCAAGCAGAGGTTATGTCAAGAATTTGATCAACCAAGATTTTGGCAAAAGCCATATTGAAATCCATGCTCTGCCCTGTTTACAACCAAGATTTGAACTTGCACTTTGCTATTCCTTGGGAAAGTTCCCTAACTGTTTGCTTGTATATTTTGCAAAACTGCAACTTCAAGATTTTTTTCACAAGAGTTGTATCTACCTAAGTTGAATTTCAAGGTCCCAGGGTGCCCTCCTGTTCAAATTTCTGTGTGGAAGTTAGTCCTCCTACAATGCAATGGCTGCTTACAGAGCCAGTGAGGGAGCAAAAAATAACCCTTCACAAAAAAGAAAAGATTGAAGGATTTCATAAAGGTGACCCAATGAACTGTATGAAATCCGGGCAAGTTCTAGTCACTTCTTCAAGATCTGGAGGGGAATTTAAATTTGCAGATGAAACACAAGCATGACAGCTGGGATCTCCCCGCAGACGGAGCTCATAGGTGCAGTGTATGGATCTCATCAAAGACAGACGCGATCGGGAGCCTCTTTGGTTTGTGTTCATTCATGCCTTGCCAGTTCTGCTCACTTTGATGATAAAATTCCTTCTTACTGCAATTTTAAGGAAATGGGGAGAAAACACACAAAATACTTTGAAAAATTTCACTTAGGCTTTTAGAACGATTTTCTGTTAAGGAGTCAGTGTTTTGTCTCTAAGGGGGATGTGCAGTGTTTCAACCAATACTAAATAGGAAACTAAACCAACCTGTCACTAAAAGTAAAATGTTGACTCATGTTGACATTTGAGCCAAAACTCATAACAGGCCTTGGGAAGAACAGCTAAGATCTCTCTGTTGCATCTGCTTCCTATCTGGAGGTAGAGGATATTAACATTCGCTTTACTTTTGACTAAGGGGAAAAAAAAGAGAATTAAGATGAGCTTGAATTAGAAATTAGTCTCTTCATATTTACAGTGTCTCTCACAGAGACATAAACTCACTGGAAAGCCAGCAATATTTCCACAGACTCACAATGCTTACTCTTAAAACCTTTATTAATCCCAGTCATAAGAAATTAAAGTATTCATAGTGTTAAGAGTGGTCAGTTGGGGAAATGCTATGAATTCTGTTCCAGTAATATTTACTGTTTGCAACAGTTAAAATAGCAACACCCAAATTCATGGGCAAGTCTGATATGGAGAACATTTTCCTGGCTTTGTAACTGATGATGCAGAGGACTGGAACTTCTGATAGTTGCAGATGATGCACTTCAGTTGTTTGGGGAGATAACCTAGTAATATTAAAGACTAAAATTTACATGACTAGTGACAAGCTGGTCACTCTTCCATAAAACCTAACACATTTCTCCAAGTAAGACTTCCAACCTTTTAGGAAAACATCCCTCTAAGACATCTGGTAGGGGTGGGCAGGGGGAAACAGCCATTTCCACCAGAAGGTTAGGAAATACAGCAAATCTACTAAAACCTGGAATATGAGACCACCCAACAGTAGCAAACTGTTAGTCTCTGAGCCTTATTTCCCAAACTCTGTTGGAGGTGACTTAGACTGAGACTCATTTCCAAAGCTTTCGGTTTGGATGTTTTATTTAATGGGTTTTGTTTTGTGGGAACTGATTAAGACCAATGATATGATAAGGTCTGCCACTTAATTGGGAAATGGTTTGACTTAAAAAATTTGAGCTCAGCCACTGCCAAGTGCTATCAGAGGGTGAAATCAATGTATCAAAAGGAAAAAAAAAACAAACCAAAAAAACCCAGCAAAAACAGCTCAAAAAACCTTATGCTATGGAAATGAGTGGCAGAATCCAGTTGGACCAGAGTCTGGTGGCCCTAATGTGAGAATTGCACAGTGAGGTTTTGTGGTTGGCATTATGCAGAGAGTCAGTCTAGGTCATCTGAATGGTGCGTCCTGGCCCCAGAAGATATTAAACTGAGGGGTGTTTTGGTCTCTTTTCTAAGTGTGTTGTGTAAAATGACATTTCTTGTGTCTGCTTTCACATCATAAGTGCAAGGTATTCACTTGCACTCATATTAGTGAGCTTTTAGCTGCTCTAATCAAGATGCTGCAACTGTTGTCTTTGGGAATGGGGCTAAATAAATTCATAAACTTTTGCAGGAGCAGGCATTAATCATAGCAACTCTTTTTAAAAGGACTGCATTTAATTAAATTAATTATGTTTCTTTGTATTTAATTAATTCCATGCTTCAGGGTTTCCACTGGATGCCTAGAGAGGCCAGGAAGACATTTTTTCCCACCTTTGATGAATAACTTGGCTGCTGATTTTTGGTGTTTATTTTTTCCCTATTTTTCTCAGATTCATTAGAGATTGGCGGCAGTCTGACATGGGACATGAGGTCAGGTGCACTGTTGCTTCCCTCTTGATTTCTTCTTGCTTCTGTGCTCAAGTTTAAACCACTCATCAGTTACAAGGCCAGAAAAGTTTTTTACATATCAGATTTGCAATAGTTTTGTGCACTGGCTAGATTCCTTGGACATTTTCACTTGGCCAGTGTCCTGCAGCTGAAGGTGCCCAAACCGGTGGCGATGACTTGAGTCTCTCCTGGGCTCATCCTGTGCAATACTATGGTTTTGAGGTTGCTTTGCTGTCCTGAGCAGTAGATCTGGTTTTTTTGCTGAGTGTTGGGGAATGTAGCCAATGATATTTGGATTTGTGCATAGAAAATCCCCCGGGGCACCTCCCATGCTTAGCATCTGTTACATCTTTACTCACAGGGGAGTAGGTTAGGTTATCCAGGTGATATCCTCCAGTCCGACATCCCTGAGACAGCTCAGCATGAAGTCAGCGCTTGAAATTACTTTATGCTTGTAATTCTTGGGCAACATGCACATAAGAAAAGACAAACTACACAAACAACAGCTACCCACAAGTTTTAAGGAGATTCTAATGCAGGCCTCAATAAAGATAGATGATATATTTATGCAATTTTAGGTTCCCATTACAGTTTCTAAGAGCCATCATCCTGTTAATGACTTTAGCACTGATGACTTTAGCTGTGCCTGGCTGCCCTGCTGCTGAGGGAGATCTCGGGGCAGAGCCCAGCTCTGGGGCCAAGGCTGGAGCCAGGGATGCAGGGTGGAATGTCCTCATGGCTGGCATGAAAAAAAGCTGGAAACCAATGCTTTTCATCTCTCCAGGTGGCAGGGCTGCAGTTAAGTGCTCAGCTTGAAAAAAAATCCTTGTGATGATAATTGGGATAACAGGGTGCCTGGGCACAAACAGGGATTCGTGGTGATCATAATCATTTAGGACCATGATAAACTACTTTGCTCAGAAGGTGCCCAAAAACCAGTTTAGCAGTGGATCTAATATACAGATTATAAAACACAGCTTTATTTTTTAAAAGAAAGCATGTTATTGACCAGAGGGTTTAAGTGTGGGTTTTTTTTACTTTGTTTTTTTGACGTGCACTAACACAGGGACTGATTCTTCAGAAAATCCCAGAGGAAAGGTTAACATCTAAGACCATCTTGGGCATGAAGAACACAGGAATGGGATTGTAAAAATGCCTTAAAATCTTTCAGGGTCTGTACAGGACAAGGCTTGATTTAGACTAGGGCAACTAAGGCTAGAGCCAGGGCCCTTAGGCTGAGTAGCAGGTACCTATTAAAGCCTCGGGCCCAGCTCTATGCTCTGGTTGTCTGGGTGAGAGATGCAAGGAGAGAATATTGTAGCTCCCCAGTGGTCCATCTTTCTGGGTTATTCCTTGTGGAAACCATTATTTTAGTAGGCAGGTCTTGCTTTGAGATCAGCCCAGAACCAGGGTTACTAATTCTTCCTTCTCAAAATCCTCCTGCTTTCAGGTAGAGACGACCACAGGAATCCTCTTGACACAAGTGCTCTTTGGTTCAGCTCGCAAACTCGGCTGTCTTTTAAGTCTGGCTTTGGGCTGGGATTGCAAATGCTGTGATGGGGCTAAATGTGGAATGTTAGATTGTGGGGCCGGAGATCAGAGGCCGTGTATCCTTTCTGCCACAAATACTGATCTGGGGAGGAAGGAAAATGGTTGCTGTTAGTGCATCGTGTCAGGTGTGACTGGCTGCAATGCAGAGCTTTAGTGTTTTTGGGGTTCTCTATCCTAAAAAAAGCTCCAGGATGAAGATCAAAACCAAAAAAAATCACTTTTCTGAGAATTTTCTGCAATAAGGTGAGGACATGATTTCTCAATGCCTGAACTACGCGTAGAATTAAATTCCCCAGGAATTAACAAACATCACAAAACTCATTGTCTTCTGCTGACGTGCAAAACGTCTACCTTGGAGCTGCCTCCTCTAACACAAGACAATCAGCAAGCACTTAAAAATATTCCTTGGGAAAACAAAATCCCCTATTGCACACACTTGTCTCCTGAGGAAAGTATGAGAAAGAGCAGGCAACAGATGACAAATGCCAGTCACATCTCTGAACAGGCTACTGGAAGGCGGTCACACGTTATCGTGGGGAGCCCAACATAGGAACATACAAACATACCAACATACGATCTGTCAGCACATCATCAGACAAACTTCATAGCAAAGCCAGGGGGGGATTTTGCCTCAGTAACGTAATGCCTCTTACTCACAGCCTTAGCATTTGGTACTTTAAGACTGTGGCAGTTTTTTGTTCAGTTGTTGCATTTAACTTTTTCCAGTAAGTTTTAAAGGAAAAAAAAATATACAAAAAATTCCTTCCTTTTAACAATGCTGCCTCTTTTTTTAAATTTGCAGCTGAGGAAGGGTGTGTTCAAAGAAGAGAATGCCAGTTTCTTAGGAAAGCTTTTATTTAACAAAACAAAACAAAAAAAACCCAAACCAAAATCAACCCCCCCAAAAAAATAACCAGTCCAACACAAGTCAGAAACTAAACAGTAATGTCAGTCAAACCAAAAAAGGGATCATCAGATTCTTAAGTAAAAGCTACAGATAGAGCGAGCCAGACGCCAAACTGATTTTATTATGCCTCCACTTTAGCATAAATAGGCAACTGTCAAAATACAGCATCTTGTCATTCGACAAAGTGAAATTCTACTAAATTGAATCAAGTTGAACAGAGAGACGACTGTAGTTTAGACAAGCTCTCCCTCCCCTTCTGACATTGTGGGGCTGTTTGGCAGAGTGCTCATGTTTCAAATGAAAGAAATGTGTTGGAATAGAGCAAGTGATGAAAAAAATGTCCTTAACAGGAACTTCATTAATTAAAACCCAAGAGGCTGACAAGCCTTGAGCTAATGTCTTGCAGCGTTGGGGTGAGGGGTATATATTACTCAGAGCTACAAGCCAGGTTTTTCCCCCACCCCTATTATCAGGACTGGTGGAAGTTTCTTCTTAATTTAAACAGTATTCACTGTTGGAAAAGAAAAGAAAAGAAACACAACATCAATAAAACTAAGCACGTCTCGCTTCTGCTAACCCTAGGGCAGTGTGCAGCTCTCATCATTTATAAAAATCCAGACTATCAATTTTAGGGTGTTATACTGGTGCCCATCATCAGAGTACCTCTCAAAGCACCTAAGGTAGATTAGCCCCAGACTGGCTTCACAGCAATATTCATGGACTTGGTGACTCCTGGCATTTGAAAATCCACCTTGGAGAGGATAGTGTCTTGGTTGGGTTTTTCATGAGTTTTGAGTTTCCGTTAGCTTTCTGCAACTAGATTTGGCTTTAGGCTGGCCAAGAAGACAGGTAGAGGGGGGCTTTTGAGCCCGGGGGCTTTTGAGCATCTTGCTTGCAATAGTAGAAGAGGTGGTAAAGAAGAAGGGGTACAGCATTTCCTGAAGATCAGATGTACCTTATCTTCTGTAGGACCTATAAGGCAGATATTAACTTCATGTTTTTAGAGTTGTTCTGCCTGCCTTAATGCTGCATGATATTTTTCATCATAGGACCCTGTGTTCATTTGCCTTTCTCTGAAGGTTTGTCAGAATTTTTTCCATGCCATGCAATCCCTTCAAGCAGAATTTCTCTTGAAGTGTCATCAAAATGCTTCAGCCCTTTGTAAGTACAGAGCCCAGAAAAAATATCTACTTCTGTCATACAAGACATGAATAGAGTAAGTTGAGGGGAGCTAAGATAAGACAAGGAGCTGGTGGTGTAGTGAAAAACAGGAGTAATTAGAATAGGAGCTCTGGGGTGAAATGGCTCAGACTGTATCCTGCTGGACCCTGAAAGCAAGGAGATAGAAGAGGGACTGGTGGAAAGTCACATTCCTGGGCATTATACAGCTGCATGAACTAGGACACGTGTCTCCTTCTGCAATCTTCATCACTTTTTATCTGATTTCAGCATGTGGTCATATTGAATTTTTGTGATAATAAAGCAGGGACAGCCATCTTTTCTACCAGGGAGTATCTATTTGTTCCAGTGAATGCCTGTCCTGTACACTGACAGAGGCAATGATCCAAAAGCAGGGAAATACCACATCTGATTGTGAAATATGAAATGGAGGGTTTTCCCTGAAGGCAATAGAAAGGAGGGTGCAGGAATTAGGGTTACCACCTAGCTCACTGTGCCCTCCTTTGCAACAAAGCAAAAGAAATGATCAATAGACCTTGTTATGAATCTCCCATTTCCCTGAGTATCTGTTGGAACTAGAGAAAGAAGAAAAGAAAGATTAAAAAATGCAATATTGAAAAGGAGATTATTAAAAAATTGGTCTGTTATCATCCTTTTTTGAGCTTAGTTTTAAATTAGGGTATTTCACACATAGGAGGGAGCATATTTTCAAACAAACCCCTCAACATCTGGAAATATCATCTTTTCATCATGGACTAGACAGACCTTCCTTCCTTTTGTTCTGCTGGTCAGTCCCAGCCAAAAGCCAGAGTCCAACATCCATGCTCATTAAAGTATACAGAATAAAATATTACACATGCTACGCTACCAAACAACTGGTAGTAATCAGGTTATTGAAATCAGGCGAGTAAAAGAAAAGTACTTTGACCCATTTACCAAAGCAATAGGAAAATGTACCCAAGGCCATTGTAAAAAAAGGGAGAGAAAAATGCAACGAGAGTAATTTATTTTGCTAAACTGAAATTTGTTCCTTATATCAAACTCTCTTCAGGCCAGAGGAAATAGCCAGATGTTTCACTCGGGCTAGTAGCACTTCTGCAGACATATTTATCTCATAGACTTTCACCTTCAACTGTATGGCAGTTCAAGAAGCCTTAATGCAAATGGACTGGCCATCCAATATCTCCAAGTAACTTCTCCATCCATTAGTTCAGGCCATACAGAGGTTTCCATCCAAATCTAAATACCAGCTTGTAGCCTATGCTTATCTGTATTTAAATCTTTCCTTTGCAGCACAGAGCAAAACAGATTTTTTCCCCATTATCAGAAACCAGATAAGTCTCCAGCTTTGTCTGACAGGTGAAGTGAATGGCTTCTGTGTGGGATCAGGTCAACAAAACTCTCATTAAGTCAGTCCCCCTTTTTCCACAGACCTTTCACACAAAGATTAACTTAATGCCTCAGATATAATATACATAAAGGCAAAAATGCTCCCCTAGGATCAAAGGTCTGACCTAGGATCAGAGTCAAGCACTCTTTTCTTGAAAACAATGACTCAGAAAAGGAGCTACTTTACATTGACTCCCAAGAGGACACTATTGGATAAGGACAAACTTGAAATATGAATAGAAAGGTTGTAAACAGGAAGGCAATTTTATATAAGAATTGGTGAGGCCAATGATGGAATATTTCATACATACATTCCCAGTAACTCCATATTTAAAGAAATTTTGGAAAATTGGAAGGCAAATCTCAAGTTACTGAAATAGCTTTCAATGAGAAACTCAATCTGAGTCAAAATTGTTCAGTCCATGGAGTTTAGCAGGAAGATAACTGAGCAGTGATGTAATTAGAGTCTATGAAAATGTTCTCAGGGAGGAAAGTCCCAGTGTACAATATCTCTTTTATCAATCAGAGAAAGGGATAAGGGGAGTGGAAGCCCTAAAAATTACAAACAGAAATATGACAGTGGAAATGATTAATCATTATCACAAATTACAAGGAAAGCAATGAAATACTCATCTGTAGATCTTTTCAAGGGGCTATGAAAATGTCAAAGGTATGTTTTAGCCAAATCAAAATTATGGCCTTATCAAACAAAAATTATCAAAGTCTATAGCCAAGTTACTGTGGATAATCTGATAGGTGCACCACCACATTAAATGTCTTTTCATTACCTTTCTGGCCTTAAATTCACTAAACCAGTTAATCTACTGTAGCCTCCCCATTCCAACCTTGAGCATCTATGGAGCCACTGAGGAAATCTTTGCACTATCAGCATATGGTTGCAGTGCCTTGGCACAGCTGAGGGATTATGGTGTTAATATTGGAAATGAGTTGCATGGATCTAGTTTAAAAGCTGATGCAGGCGATGTATAGCTTGTGTATGCGGTGCCCCACATGAGCTAAAAGGGGTTTTGACTAGTCTAGAAGCAGTCTGTTAATGCTGTCAGCCTGTGCAGATCGTCTCTGCTAACTGAAACATCCAGAGCAAACTGCTATTTATCAGCATAGAAGTGTTGCCAAAGGAGAAATGAAGATCTCCCCAGTCTCTCACATGGAGCCTTTGAATTCAGGCTGTCTTCATAGAAGTAATATTAAGCTGAGGAGACTGCCTTGTAGTCATTCCCAGGCTTCTTTGTGGAGTAGCTGGCAGAAAAGATGGGAGGGAAACAGCAGAGAAAGGTGGAAGATAAAAGGAAAAGTTTGAAGTGAAATGTTGCACTTATTTAGTTGACTAAAGTTCACCATCTGTGTAGAGCCGTGTTGAGAGCCAAGGAATTTGCATGTTACAGTGAACCATTTATGAAATACGCAAATATGTATATAAATATATTATACTAAGTTTTCTTGTAGTTGGGTTTTCTTTACCAGTAAAAGACCCTAATTACACTAATGTTCATAACTTTACATAAATCACTTGCCATAAGGAATCAATAGATCTCTAAAAATTCCTGAGATTTCATAGACAGTTTTTCAGGATTACATGTAACACACTCTTCAGCATTTACTTGGAGCTTTCATTTCACTTTCAAAATGGAGCTTTTTCCCCCCCAAAAAAATGCCCATCATTTTTAGCAGCCTTATTTTTAATTAATCTTTTATTGGACCATACAATGTATATTAGTAACAGCCCAGGAGAATATCACAGATGAAAACCTTCCACTTCATTATGCAAAGTGACCTCTTTAAACCATCCAAACCTTACTAACACAAAAAGAACAAAATCCTCTGGAGTGCCAGGGCACATTGATTGACACCTCTGTGGGTTTTAGTGAAGAAACTCACTTTCCAGCTTAACTTTGTATGTGTGAAAGGCTTTGGATTTGCAGCTCTGGAGACAAGAAGCTGGAGGCTCAGCTGCTGTGATCTAGTAGAGATTTGCACAAGAGAAGTTCTGGACCCGTCTGGTCACTTAAAGGCATTGTGTGTAGGTAGAGAGAGAAACAAGAGATGTTGCCCAGTGCTATCTTGCTTGTGTGCCTTCTTTTGCAGTAGTTGTGAGTCTATCAGCATGTACAGCTGTAAGTTATTCTGTACCCTGAACACCCACTCCAACCTTCAGCTAAACTTTCTGCATTTCTTTAAGGAGATCGTGATGGTTGTTCAATGCTATTGAACTCAGAAGTTCTTCTACCTCCTCCCTGAAGATCAAGCTCAGGTTTTGGCAAATAAAATATATGGAAGGGTCTGCCCTGGCCTGGCACTGCTCACTACTTTCACGAACGACTTGTGTAATGGAAAGAACAATTTTTAAGAAGACAATAAACCTGCAATAGCTCCTGAAGGTGTCTTCTATGTATTCCTGTTTGTATGCAGCGCCATGAAACATGTTCACTTTATTTCTTTAGCAAACACACATGAATACATTTCGCTTTGCCCCTGTCAGGGATGGCTCCCAGGCATCCATGAAGAGTCCTGTGTCTCCTCATGTGGACTCATCCAGATTTGGGATTGACCTCCTCAATCCTTTAGACAGCACCGAAGCTGTCAGCCAGCAGGTCAGGACTCTCCGTAGCCAACTTCTGTATGAGGAGTTGGCTGGCCCCTGGCTGCTGTGTACAAAATAATCTGGGTTTAGGCATCAACATGTAGATGATTTATTCTCACTGTGGAGCAGTGTCTTCCCAGCTAAATTGCAAGAGCTCTTACTTGCCTTTAACTAAGATCACAGTAAAGTAGTCAGCTATGAGCTATAAATGCAGATCCATTGCCTATTTAGCTCTAGGAAATGGCAACTGCTCATCTTTAGGTCCATAAAATCAACTATAATAAAACATATACTTTCCTAAAAGGGTCTGTGTAGACAGCAGAGATAAAATAGCGTGTCTGAATACACAAAAGCACGGGTGCTGGGATCCAGTCCCTGCTGCAGGTGCATCATTTGAACTAGATGTCGCTGATGCTCACTGACTATGGTTAGTATCTGTGATTTAGAGAATTTCCTCTGCAACTCGCAGTGTAGTTCGAAGTGAGCTACTACGCAAATAGCCCACACTGAAACTCGAAATTCATACAAAGTAAAACAGGTGAACATGTGCACTTCCATTGCATCACTTACTTACTGTTTTACTGAGCTAAGGCAGTAATGATAAAAGCTAAAAAAAAAAGGGTGCATTTTCATAGCAGAGCACATGATGTAGCAAAAAGTTAGCTTCTGAAGCCTCAGTCAGATCTCTGACAAAGCAGGAATCTCATAGGCTGTAAAAATATTTGATGGAGGCATTAATTAGAAACATTAGAATCACACACGTACACACAGTGGAATTCACACTTCATATGAATAAGGCTTGAGTGAACAGAATTTATATTCTGAAAATATTCGTGCATTTACACAATTCAAATGAAAAATTTGTTTGTTTGTGTTCTGTTCATTTTTTATTAATCCAAAATATTTTAGCAAAAAAAAAAAATTGTTGGGGATTTTCTCCAATGCCATGAATTACAAGGAAGTCTTCTGAGACGTTTCAAAGAAAATAATGTGCATCATCAACTGTGAGCATTCATAGCTGTATCCATTGTGCAAATAACTTTGCTTAATGTGCAGCGAGTGCACAAAGATGCTGTGTGAACAAATACCCTGACCTGGGTAAATTGTGGACACTCCCATTTAAAAAGCTTGGCCATGACTCACCGCTGAGTTCAGGATCATTTGCAAAAGTATTATTTAATAAGTAATCATGAATATGGAATATGGAATAAATTCAAGTGAATCATGGAATCCAAAAAATTAGATAGGAGTTACTGGTTACATATTTGTGAATTATTAGCCTGCAGTCTGCACACAGCACATACATCTTATAAAATAAACCAATTCTCCTAGAAAAGAAGTCTCAGGACGGACTTGAACTACAGTGAATCTTCCAGCTGTTCAAACTGATTATATCGTGATGAAAACAATTCAAGCCTCTATTTATTTTTTCAGTTATACTCAGTTGTTACTGAACAAAAGAGCTGTGACACCAGGTGTCATGTATGTGTACCCATTTAACCATCAGATTATTGACATTCCAGTCCCCTTAGTCTTTTGGCAATATCTCCAATGGAAATCTTCCCTTTGAGGTGAATGAATATTAGATCAGACCTTCAATTTGTTGCGGTCATGATCAATCCATGCACTGAAGCCAAACCCTAAAGGAATCCCTTTTAAAAATAAGTTGAATGAATCATCTGAGCGTATTGCAAAAACTGAATAAAGGTGAAATTAAAAAAAAAAGAATATATTGTCTTCTCTCAAATATCTCAACCATATTCATCAATCCACTTCATGGGTAGATGTGCGCATCTACACACTCCTATACATGCACACACAGAGACGGATACATGCACGCACACACCTATCTACATGCGTATAAATGGTTTTACAGCAGGTGTCTCCAAATGGCAGTGTTCCCACAGAATCTCCAGTTCTGTTTCTTGGCATGCAAGAAGATATTTCTGCCATGTAAAGACACGCTGTTACGAGTTTTAATTTTCTGGCTAATTGTTGACAGACGATCATGAAATCTCAGGGCACCTTGTCAACCCTGAGACTGCAAGGGAAATTGAAGAGCCTAGACGCACTTAAGAGTTTTTAATAACTTCTTGAATCTGAACTTTTCTCGACTCTGGCCTTTATTCTTTCCCTGAATCTGTGATTAGAGCTGTTTTCCATGTTGAGACATCTTGGGAGCCAACAGCCTGCATGAAAGGAAGGATTGCTTTGCCCATCTTTGTAATCCCCTCTCCACAGGAGAGACGCAGACATCTAAATAAAGCAAACTGCCCTGTATACCACCAGACTCCTCATCCATTGTGCTGCTTAGTCAAAATATGTGTATATATACGTGTCCAGTGAGCTATCTACGGTGGAATACATGAGAGAGCAGGAGGGATTGCAATGTCTGTCTGGTTTCTAAGAAAGCAATGGACTTCCAGCTTAGCAGAAGAAAGCATTCAGATTAGAACACCACAGCTCTTTCTGTTTCATTGCCTTGGAGAAGCAAGAGCAGCTTTGGCATATACCCCTGTTATTGTGTGCCAGCTATGAGACAAGCCACACTGAGAAGCCTGGGGCCTTACACTGTAAGCAAAAAAAAAAAAAAAAGAAAAGCAAATTCCACCGCAGTGATTGCTTCTTGTTAGTGCAGCTCAAACCCACAGACTGCAAAAGGTTAAGCTTTTGGTATAAAACCTAAATAGAGTTTGTCATGTTGGTCCCACATAAATACAGTACTCTACTGTTTAGTTTGTTGTTTAAATCCTCCTTTTGCCAGTGCCTGGGCCTTCTGCAGATGTCTGAACATGGGAGAAGCCTTCTGATGCCAAATTTGTTTTGAGACTAGCCATTTATTTTGCTTTGGATTTTTGTTTTGTTTTGTTTTGCTGTTGCTTTTTTTTTTTGTTGTTATTATTATTATTCTGTTCACCAGAATCATTCTTCTATGTTTGACATGCAGAAACACACTCACACACATAAACTCACGAAACAACATCGTGGCCACTTGCCAAGGAAAAGCCCAGGTCCGCAGGACATGAGCTGGTGGGTTTGCATAAGTGCACTTGTCTATGATGTGAACATGTTCACCACGAGAGCACACCCGAAAGTGCTATAACAGGGCTCTGGGCTCTGACCACGGCTGGCATGGAGAAGCCACAAACCCAGCATTGCCTGGGCTTTTAGGCAAAAGCAGACTTCTCAAGCATTGCTAATACCTTCTCAAAAGCCCTTATGCACAATTAACTTGGGGAACTCATCACTACCAGATAGAATTGAAACCAATGTTATACTAATATTAAAAATATGGATGCTGGAGTACACCAGAGAAACATCCAGAAGTACCTTAGCTTGCATAAAAATATGTGCATAGGGAAAGCATCTCTGAATTTACATTCTTAACAGGCAAATTTCTGCGGTCTACACACATTAACAAATTTCCTTAAAAGGCAGTGAAACGGTTAACCCAAGCTAGAGCTCCCTGCAGAAACTGTGCATAAAAATATAAAAATGTTGTTTTCTTTCTCTGTATCAGCTTGTGTCCCAATGAACTGCTATAAATTATTCTGCAATACAGATTCTGAGTAGTACAGTTAAGCTCATCTCAGATAAGAAAGGTTTGTTGTTTGCAAAGATGTCATGGTTATACCCACAGCAATAATGTATCCCGAGACACAGGAATCTCAGCCTGCTCGTGTGAATCCTCGTGACTTGCTACAGTGGGAAAATATCAGAGTTAAAGATGGTTCAGAAGATGTTGAGTTAGTGATCAGCAATGCAGTCTCCTGAACTAACCTCTGAAAATCATTGTACCAAGCTCAGAGGTGAAACAAAAGTTCAGCTTGAGCCATATCAGCACAAACTAAACTGTGCTGTTGAAGCTGTACAGACACCAGGAGAGTGTTTCACAGCATTTTCTGTAATTAAAAGGTATTTTTATTTAACAGACTTTAAACAGATTCCATTTTCCAATGACTATTAATTTTTGTGAAGCACCTCATTTAAACACTTATCAGGATGACAATTGGGATATAAAACAATTTAGGAGTGAATGAGAGCTTTAAAAGCATTATTTTGCTAATGGTTAAGACAAGAATTTCCCTAATCATTTTAATTAAAAGTACATTGTAAGAAGTGAAATAAAACTAATAATATTGGCAATTGTGCACCCACAAAAATGTATCAGACAATTTGCCCTTCTTTAAAGCAAGCAATTTAGAGAAATTTGTTCACCTGCTCTATTCTTTTGCTTGAAGCTATTAAACATTCGGTTACAGTGATTTGAGATTGCGATCATGTCTTCCGTGATGAAAGAAGAAAATGTGTTAGATTAGATTTACTCTGACTGTGGAGCCTGGATCACAACTGCTTCCTATTCACTCTAGAAGGAATCTGAAACGACTCCATTAAAGATCCTTTTATGAACCTCAAACCTGATTCAAGTTTCATTTATAGGGCTTTTTACAAACACGTATCTCCATATCTACCTGCTGCCCTGACATCCCTTTTCAGATTCACAGCTTACCACCTCTCCCACTCTACCAGCTGGCTGCCCATTGGATTTGGTTTCATCAAACATGGCCCATACTCTCTCTAGCACCTCTGTTGCTGGTCTCTGCTTTGGTGGCCTGTTCTGTCTGTACTTCCTTGCTCCTACCCTTCCCTTTTGTGTGCCCTCCCCCTTGCCAGGTCTGCCCTGCCTCCCACGTATGGGGGCCACCCTCAGCTGCTTCGCACTCACCCCTGTTAGGTGCAGGGACTCTTGTGGCAAGCCCAAGACTTGGCTGATTTCTGTCTTACCCGGTACATATTCCTGCAACTTTGCTGATCTTCTAGCTAAATGTTTTTAGCTATTTCCAGACAACTCTACATCCTAATATTACCAACCATTTTTTCCCCCACCTCATGTTTGACTCACCATCCCTTTCATCTCCCTTTCTTCTAGAACTTCCTCCAAGTCAGATCTCACCAGTGCTTTCAAAGGTGCAATACAACCTTCCTCATTTCTTTTGTGCCATTTCTTTTGCTCGCTTTCTGTCTCGCAGCACTCTCCTTCCTTCTTCCTGATACAAACAGGGACATTTGTGTTCTTCCTTTAACATTCGTGCCCCTACACCACATGATGTCTTCACAGATTCTGTCCCTCATTCCTCTGAATTTTTCACTTTCTTCTCACTCTTACTGCATTTTCCTCGTTCACACCTCTCCTTAAAACATTGTTCTCCCATTGCACCACCAAAGATACTGGAACGCATTTGGGGTGCCAGCATACTTGAACTATTGTTTGTCACATGGGGTAGCAGTTATCTCCTTCCCTTGCCATTGCAGTCCACAGCCATCTGTTGTTTCTTGCCTCACACCTACCGCTGCGGTACAAGATCTCATTACCAACACTTGGAGAGTCATCAGGACCTGCTGAGTCACCAGGAGGGCCCGTGTGTGAGCCATTAGCCCTCAGCAAACACAGTGTAAGACAGCTTAGGTGGTAACTTTATTAACACAGGGTCTGTATTTATACAGCTCCTTCTTGGGGACCTGACCCTAGAGTTCAGGTCTCCCAGGGGCTAAGACACTATGACTAATAATAATACTAATCCCACAAATATCAGCAAGGGAATGTTTTTGATTACACTACAGATGCTGGTGTTTGAACACAGGGTTTAAAAATCTGCTTGCATTGTAATTTAAAAGAAATGGTTATGCTGTGGAAGGCCCTTTGACCCGTTTGTACTTGCTCCCAAAGCGATGTGAAATTCATCCCCTGCAGAAAGGCAGTGCCATGAGCCAATTAGACCCCCAAGACCCACAAAGGGTGAGTTATGCCCAAAAAGCGCCTATATGTTATGAAATTATATTGCTGCAAAAAAGAACCCCAACTCCGTAACAGTCTCTTTGAACACAATATAAATGCTACTGTGGACCACAGGGGTTAATCCATTACAACAAGGCAATTAGATTTAGTGACTGTTTGGAAGATAAAAGCAGCGAGTCATAATCAATCCTGAGAACCCAGACATGATAAATTTCTATAATTTCCTCTTACTTCATAGATCTGAGCATGACAAAGCGAGTTAGGGTGGAGTGGTTACAGTCCCATGTCAGAAATGCAAGAGAAATTTTATTTTTATTAAACAAGTTACTTGCGAAAAAGGAGTCTTTCTCTCGCTCTCTTTCTGGCAGTCCCATTCCAGATGGTGATACATTTAGCCCTCAAACATTCTGTAGATGCCTCTTGCTATGATTTGGATGTCAGCTTCTGGAGGGAGATGGGAACAAAGGGGGATTTTCCTGATTCTCTTGTAGCTGGGTGACTTCAGTTTGAAGGCCTCATTCCCCATCTTCTGGCTAAATCCTGCCCAGGATAGTTATGCTCTGCTTACAGTTTGTTTCACCCACAGAGGCTAGTGGGAAAACATATTTTCAGTCTTGTGTGGAGGTGGTATGTAGTGTTATGGACAGCCAGCTGCTTCCCAAGCCAAATTTCAGTAATGGACCAAATGATTTCTGCAGCAGAGGGTGGCAAGGCCCCAGTCATTGGGCTGTCCACAAAGCCAAAACCCCAGGCCAGTATGAAAGACTTGTTAAAAGGAAAGCCACCACAGTAGTTGCAGTTGCGCACACGTTGGTCCGCCCTGCAGCACAAGCCATCTAACCTGGCTGGAGGAGGGTCCTGGCTCTCTGACAACGTCCTCCAGCAACCTGTGTGTTGGCATAAATTAGATACGCATGGCTGGATGCCTGCTTGGCACTCCGCTGATCTCACTGCATTGTGATATGCCTACAAAGCAAAAGATCTTGTTCACATAGGATACGTGTGTCAGGGCGAGGCTCTGGAAATGCTGATCTTGGTGCAGTCACTGCTCGAACTTTCCCTGTAGACTTGAGTTAGACAAACAGCAGTGCAAGTGCAAGGCACTGCCACCCCAGGCAGCATGGCTCCTCTTGGCTTGTGCTAGCTGGAGCCTGAAAGCGTCTGGGGGGCTGAGATTAGAGCACAGATAGTGGGACTTATCTTACCTGCTTCTGGCTTTCCAAAAATTAGTTACCTAACCCAGGCTAGTCATTTAGATTCCTTTTGCACTCAGGAGGAAAAGGTCAGGGGGTGGTTAAGATCAGAAGTAGGGAGAGATTACCAAGCACTAAAATATCCCTTAATAGAGGCGAATCAATGCCCTCTGAACGTGCTAACTACACAGAGAGACTAAACAATTTGTTTAGACAAGATGCTTAGCTTTTAAAGAGCTAAAGTTAGGTGAGACTAATTTGACTTATTAAATCTACACAAAGCTAGAAGTAAAAAAATAAGTTCACATACCTGAAATGGCCTGATACTCCCATCAGGTATTAATTAGCCTCGTGCTCCCCTTTTTCCAGGAAAAAGCCCCACAGTAAGCAGGTTAGGGAGCACCCAGGCATTGCCCGGGCCCTTTGTAGAGGTGTAAGTTCAGAAACAACACACAGAAGTTCTCAGGAAGAAAAACTGTCCCTGGTGGGACAACTTTACCTTTTCCTAGAAGAATATTAGTGAGTTGTCTTCTTCAGTGAGCCCATCCATGGCTCAGTGTCTCAGGAGTAAAGCGCCAACCAGAAAGGTGACACAACCCTAAAAGTAAATAAGCTGCACCCCCCTCCGCTTCCCACTCACCCACTGTACCCAGTGATGTGCGTCTGCTGGTGGCATTTGGGTCAGGAGGACTGGGCTTGAGCCACCTCACTGGCTGCGCCATTATTCAGTGCCTGAAGTGACACGTAATCCCCTGTTTGACAACTGGTCTGCATATCTGTGGTGACGTGACCAGCAGTTCAAGCATTCCTCTTCTGTGTGCAGCTTATTAGGGCTTTCAGCATTTTTTCTTATTAATATAAGAATATGTGAGGAGGAAGAACATGGTAGCAATTAAGTGCAGCCATGAATTTTATGAACAGTTTGCTGGAAACCACATTAATGACTTCATCGAAACTAAGTGCACACATCATCCCAGCGATATTTACTTTTTAAAATAAATTTAGTGCTCAGGAAAGATGCCCAGCTGATGGCCCTGAGGACAGAAGCCCTCTCCTAGCCACAGAAAAGGTATAGTGAAAGCGGTAGTGGGATATACCTCACCACATTGCCATGCACATGTGGACCTCAAGCCTGTTTCAGAAGGGTCACCTCTAGACTGGCAGAATAATTCAATATTGCATCCTTTGCTGCTTATCTGTATTTGGAAGAGGTTCCTGTTTACGCCAGCAGTAATAGTATCTTTAGTGCTACAGTAACCAGAGCCTGGATTCTCCTCCAAACTGCAGCTGAACAAATCAAATTACAGGTCTCCAAGAGTCAGCATCATTTTGGTGTATTTCTTTGCCTAGTAGGAAGTAAAGGCTCTTAGCTGCCTGTGAAGCTAATTGTTGTTATCTATTTACTAATCTTTTCTGACACACACCTTCATGAATTCTTCCAAGCTGCCCCTTGAGTTTGGAAGAATTTTCCTATTAATATCCGTAAACCTACTGTATTTTCATTACTTTGGTTCCCTTCTTAAACATCTCCTTAGCCATACTGTCTAAAGATGACCAACCTGAAAAAAATCTTATCCCAGTCTCTATCATATTGACCAGCAATGGCTGGGTGGCTTTTACTCTGGGGTTATCTCTTGGCTTATTTTCATGCAGCTGGTGGCTCATGGTCAGCTCTATTCTGCTGGATGATTTATTCCAGCCCCCAGACACCAGATACCTCCCACTGCACTGGTATACCTAAGAAGTGGACAGTCTCAGACTACTCTGATGAATAGTTGGCTTTTGAATGCAGAAAAGTTAGGTTTTTTAGACTGTCGGCTTTTTAATGGAAGAAGCCACTTTTAGTGCAGTTTGTGCAGAGAGCACAGTGAGGTCCAGGTCTCCCACAAAAACAACAACAACAAATATTTCAGACAACCCCAACCACAAAATTCATATCCAATTCAGGATTCAAACACCCATAAATTTTGTTCCTGGTTATGAAATTCAGCTCAGATTCTCATTACAGATGATTTCTAAGGTCAGTGTCATAACTGGACCCAGGCCATTCCCTGCTAGGAACTGAATCACTGCACACAGAAAACTGGAAACTTCTCAAGCGAAAAGAAAAATACTGCAAAAAAATGTTAATAGACAACCCTTTCAGCAAAAGGCTATTACCTGGGTACTCCATTCATACCACTAAAGGCTGCTTCACCTTATTTTTCCCACTTTTTTTCCAGTGCTAGCAAAATTTATCATGTGCTGGTTTTGCATAGGTACTATTTCATGGGAAGATATTTGTGATAAAAGGCAAAACCAAGTTTTCCTATTTCCTCCCACTCATAGTGTAAGAACTGAAAAAATAAAGAAAGTGGAAGGAAAGCTCTTCCAAACATGTGAGAGGAAAGAACACACTGGATAGTAAGCCTGTGAAATTCGTTATTTTAAGATAAGATTACGAGATATAGGCGAGGACCTAAACCAAATAACTGATTTGTAAGCAACCTTACGTATGAGCAGAGCAGTTTTTAACTTTTGGAACAAAGGCCACAATTTAATTTCTCTATAAACTTTTATGGTTTTTTATGAAGTTAAGCAAAATGAGGAAATCATTCATCACATAATTGAAATAATTGTGTCCTCTTCAACACAATTGCAAAATCACAGAACTGCTGAATCTGGAAGGCACCTCTGGAGATGGCCTAATCCAAGACCCTGCTCAGAGCAGGATCACCTACAGTGGGTTGCCCAGAACTGTGTCCAGTTGGGTTTTGAATATGACCAAGGATGGAGACTCCACAACCTCCCTGCACAACCTGTTCCGATGTTTGACCACTCGCTAAGCAAAAAAGCTTTTTCTTATGTTTAAGTGGAATTTGCTATATTTCAATCCATGTCCGCTGCCTTTTCTTCTTTTACTGGCTCCACTGAGTCTGGCTCTGTGTTCTTTCCCCCTGCCCCCTCCAACCAAGTATTTATACACAGTGGGAAGCTCCCCCTGAGCCTTCTCTTCCTCAGGCTGAACAATCCCAGGTCTCTCAGCCTCTCCTTCTGTGACAGATGCTGCAGCATGTCCATGCCCAGCACTGGGACACAGCATTCCAAGTGTGGCCTCACCAGTGCAGAGGGGAAGGATCACCTCCCTCGACCTGCTGGCAATGCTTTTCCTAATGCAGCCCAGGGTGCTGTTGAATGCAAAAGCACATTTCTGACTCATGTTCAACTTGATGTCCACCAGGACCCCAGATCTGCATAGCTGCTTTCCACGCAGGTGGCCCCCAGCCTGTACTGGTACATGGGTTGTTCCTCCCCAGGGGCAGGACTTGGCATTTCCCTTTGCTGATCTTCATGAGGTCACTGTGGGCCCATTTCTCCAGCCTGTTGAGGTCCTTCTGAATAGCAGCAAATCCATCTGGTCTACCAGCCACTCATCCTGGGTTTGTATCATCTGCAGACTTGCTGATTTTCCACTTTGTTCCATCAACCAGGTCACTGACAAAGATAATAAACACCGTTGGCCCCAGTATAAAGCCGTGGTGCACACCGCTAATGACTAGCCTCCAGATGTATTCATGCCACTGATCACAACCCTTTAAGTCTGACATATTACATATAGATTATTATTTTCTTACCTAGATTCTATATCACATGATCCTGCAAACAGTTTTGTGTATATATATAATATATATATATATACGAGTATGTGGCTGGCTTTAAAACTGGATATAGTCCTGATCGTTTTAGAGTTACTCATGTGTGCAAGCCTGTACAGGATCAGAACTTTTAAAATAACCTATTTGGATCCAAACAAGAAATATGCATCTGACCTCAGAATGCCGGGCATCTCACAAACATAGCTGAGAATTATGTATGTCAGGAAACTTAAGGGGAGAAAGATTAGAAATGGAAACTATGAATATTTAAGTGTCTCCTTGGGTTTTTATAATGTAAATTTCACTGAGGCCAATCTCTTCAGTCCATGTTTTTTTTAAACATTTCCATACCTCTCAAAGTATCTAAGGTATGTTAATAGCTAGCTTTTATGCAACGCAAGCAGAACTACACCGTTTCAAGTTATCAGAGTTCCTGCTTTGCAAAAGTGTCACCTTCCCAAGGTTTGGCACTTATTTTTGTTGAGAAGCGAGGTTTCTTCCTGCATCTTTTCTGAATTAAAGAAGGGAGGGCAAAGGTGGGTGATGAAACGTGCTGTGAAACACAGTTATATATGAGGAACCATGCATGTAATGTGTATTTTCATAACATTCCCAGCAGCAGCCGAACTTCCACTTCAGAAGAGCTAGCCTTTCACATTTCTTTTTTTCTATGGGAGGGAAGATTTCCAGCACTTGTGTGTTTAGTTTCCATATCATGCTTTTGCTCAAAATGTCCTCTTTCCATACAGTACCTCTGAGTCATGGCTCAATGGGAACGCTGACTATAATCTCCTATTGACATTAAGATGTTGCTGAGCGACTAGAGGATATTTCAAGCAGTGGAATTCATGTTCAGCCACATGTTTGGGCTGACAACCAGTTAAACCTTGCTAGAGCAATATTTTTCTATGCCGTTAGTTTTTATACCAAACAAGGTCTGTAGTAACTGGATGCCCCAATTGAGCAAAACAGTTTACAAGAAATAAATCACTCCTGGCATTAAGAAAACACAAGGCCTATGACTCGCAAGCACAGCATCATTCAGATCTTTATTTCTCATAAACCTAACCCCCAAACATGTGTATTCTCATACGCTGTGACTTGCACTTTGAGTTGTGGTCACTGCATTTCCATAACCCTTTATTATCATGCTTACCTAATCTTGTAGCGATATTTAGCTGCAAATGCATAAGACACCATTTCACTGCTCAAAAAGAAAAAAAAGTATGCAGCTGAAGACCTGACACAGGCTAGGCATTTTATTTGCTTAGCACCAAACCCTAATTCTAATGCAAAACTCCCAGTGATGCATGAGGACTGAAATTTGGCCCTGAGAACAGTGTGTAGCTTGCGCAAGCCGCTGCTGTGCCTGAGTTTCAGGTCCTCTTTCTGCCGACCCGCAGCGGATATGAGTTATTACAACTTCTAGCTTGGCTTTCCGGTCTGGAGGTTCCTGAGTTGCACCATGACGTGTCAGGTAAGCAGGACTCGTCTACCACTTGCAAGGCTGTCAGACGCTGGTGCTGCAGACGGGCTTCCTCTGAGCGGAGGAGAAGTGCAATCCCCCAGTGGCTTGGAGATTGGGATTTCAGAAAAATATCAGACCAGAAGGTGGTTGTTCCATTTTGTTTATGGAGCAGCACCCTCCATTTTGCAGGTGCCAGAGGGCAGCTGCTGAAATCAGAAAGCAAACTGGAAGGAAGAAAGGAAATGGAGCCCAGCACCTTGCTTGCTTCCCTCTCCGTCACAGAAAGATGCAAGCAGAGTGCTGGACCAGAACTGGCTGTCGACCTCAAAGCCACAAGATGTCATCCCTGCAATCGTCCGTTTTTGCATCAAACTGTCCAAGCTACAGTGATCAGATATAATTGCAGGGCCATCTAGACCCCTCTGCCTTGAAATGCAAGATCAGACCCTGCTGGAGAGGCTACAGAGACTGGTACCCTTTGGACCGATTTTTCTTCCAAGCTGCAAGTTTCTCATCTCATCTCAGATAAAATTGATATTCAATCCTCTGCGTGATGCATGTAGTTGTTAGTTCCTCTTTTATAACATAAGGAAAACAGTACTTGCATTTTAATGCCCATAATCTCATCTCTCCAGACAGTTATCTTTTAGCACCAGAGCCTGCTTCTTCCTCTCTTTCTGTATAACACGTAGTGTAAGACCTTGATTTTTGACTCAGACCTCTCATTTCCTCACCGAAGAAAAGAAAAAAAAAAACAAGTTATTTTGAGACTTTAATTAAGTTCCCACGCTACAGAACTTCACAATTTTTTTCTCATATAGGTATTAAAATGGTATCAAACGCAGAGAGTTACTGATCAAACATGAAGTGTTTTACGTACATTGTATGTGTTACATGGTTCATTGGTTTATGTGTATTGCCTCTGTTTTGAAATATTTTGTCAAATGTCATAGTGTTTCTTAGCCCATTTTACTAAACCTGTGGATACACATTGAAATCAGCAAAAATATTTTTTTCTTAGCTCTTAATACAAATAATTATGGAAACTCTCACTTCTGCAGACAAATTAACAAAAACATTTGTCAGTCATCCTCAAGACTGTGTGTGCAGAAATTTTGGTTCCTATAGGGAAGGTGATTGACTGGATTTTAACTGTGAAACTTCTGGTTCTGACAGCATAGCTTATATCCATGAGACAATTTTCTGTACCATTTTCAGTTTCTTAGTTAATTTTAAACTATTTGCTAATTTTCTCATCCTGGAAATGGCTCTTTAAAGATGTAAGTTACCAGCGAGGCCAAAGGATCCAGCTCAGAACAGCTACATTTAAAAAAATAAATTAAATGGGGTCAAGCCCCTTTCTCTGGTCCTGAGGGCAAATAGCACAGCATAGATCATGTCTGTGTCTTGTTTTCCCTCATTCCCAAAACCACCAATGTGTCATTGCTTACCAGGAACACGATACGGTAGCCGGCCCGTACAGACCAGGTGAGAGCTTACTGGCATCCATCAAAAGCGTGCCAGAGAGCACTCGATCGTATGATCCTATGCCTGATACGGTGGAGTTTAAATCAGCCCCATGATATAAATGACCTTGTTTTCTCATCTTAATAATATTTTTTATGGAGAGAATTTTAAAGAAGAGTTGCTCCGTCGTGCTTCCACTAAGCTGTGCTTACCTTTTTTCAAAAAAAGACTAATCTGATCTAATATTTGCAGTAACATACACCTGACACAGGCTGAGTTTGAGTGCAGAGGTTTAGCAGAGGTTAGTTTGCCAGCTTTTGGAGATTTGTGCTTGTTTATATTATTGAATAAAATGTAATCCTAGAGAGATAATCTGGAGACCCTCCTTTTTTATACTTTGGCCTTGGATGATCCCCTGCCCACCACTGCACAGACCCAGAAAATTTCACTTTTGAGCCAATTAATGGAAGCAAAGGTGGATATTGCTGTCCAAGGCGCACTCCCAGAAACGGAGGAGCTGGGCTTCCTGTGTGGGCACAGTTTTCAGCTCAGTGGCAAATTTCCAGACTCGGTGGTGAGTGCAGCAGGTAGATCTCGTGAGACTCATGACAGGAAACTCTATGTCTATCAAGGGTTTTAAGATGTCTTTGAAGTCTCAGCTGTGAATAATCATAACATTTCCAGAAAATTGACATAAATTCTATAGTGATTATACCCTGTTCACCCTAACTGTGGAGCCAGAGGTATAAAGCTGTGGCACCAAGTGGCCAGCGTGCTCGTGAAATTGGATAACCCACACCATAATTTGTAAAACTGGAGTGTGTGTTTGGCCGTTGGATAAAATTGGAACAACTTAACTTTGTGTCATCAGTCCTAATGATATTAATAACTTTTTTTTCTTAGATGGTCATTTTTGTCAATAATCCTCAAGGTATTTTACAAAGCTGACAAGTATAACTCTATAGGATAATAATTTGAGGCACAGAGAAATGAAATTTCTGGTATTAGGACTCACAGTCTCAGTTTTGCATGCCCTGCACACCAGACTGCTTTCCTGGTGATGTTACATCCACATGTTGGACCAGCAGATTCTGAATTCATGTCTTTGCCTACCCCTATGCCCTTTCAATATTGTATGTATGATGTCTGTCTATAAAGGACTTAGGCTGGTTGCTAAAAAAGACCAATTTGTTGTTATTGGAATACTGTTTTACTTCCAAAGCCCTGTGAGAAAAAACAAGCAGGTGAAAAGCAAGCAGAACAGCTTTTTGAATGCTGCAGTATCACTTGTGAGGTCAATTTGCCTTTTCTAAACTATCCAGCTGTCCCAAGAACTGTTGTTCTATAGAGACAGTGAAATCGGAAAACACAGCATATGGCATGACAGACAAATTAACAAAAGCAGTCAACAGGTATGAAACACTCAACCAGTTCTACTCTTCCTCTAAGCTCAAGTGTTGCCTTCACCATTTCACATAGCAGTAAGTAGGGACAGAGACGGACATCCTGGGTTTAAAGGTTCAAACGCTTCCTCCTCCCCTGCCCAACAAAGAAGAGAGACGTCCAAAATATTTCCAATGCAAATTATAATGGAGCCAACCACAAGAATGTCCTGCCATTTCGCAGTGGCTTGTACCAAGCTGGTCTCACTCTTCTCCTAGTGGAGCAAAGCAGAAGAGTTGCAGCATGCTGCACATCGTCCTCAGCCCCGTCAGCCCTTTCCAGCCTCAGGAATCCCAGGATAATTTATGACTAGCTGTCCTCTGCCTCTGTGGCCGTCTAGGTAATTAGCAGGTAATTACTGGAGGGGACTTGCTAAAGGGTGAGAGCTATGCAGTTTGGATCACCCTCTATCATGGATGCACGGATCTCTTGGAGTGCTTGGTGCTGTCTTTGCAGATGGACATGTCATCTGCAGGGCACTGCTCCATCTTTGAAATGCACCACTGGAAATCCAATAGGACACCACCAGTGTTTGTTCTTCCTTTCTGACAGCTTGGCTTCCTCTAGAGTTTTTCAAGACCTTTCTCTTGGCTTGGTTAAAAGTGGTTTCCAGTTCAAACGTCCCATTTTTAACAATATCCTTCATTGCACAGCTGTTGGGGGATTAGCGGACGTCAGACAGGAAGGGCAAGAGCCACAAAAGGTCTTAACTTGTCCTCACTGTCCCTCCCAAGCTCCTATGAAAGCCAAATCCCTGCCTTACCTCCCACATAACCTTGGAGATGCCTCCAAATCACCACCAGCTGTATTCCCTAGGTTTGCCACAAATCCTTGCTCCTGACACTGCTAAAGAACAAAGAGTCTAACCTGTGCTGCATCTCTAAACCCTTCCAATCCTCTTTTAAGTGTACGCCTGTATCTACCCAGGAATACACTTACCAGTGGGGAGGAGAGGAGGTTAAGGAAACACTAGTGCATCCATTAACTTGATGTGGCACATACCCTCTCTGACAGCACTGGGAAGAAGCTGGCAGAAGCACAGGAGTTGGACTCAATGATCCTTGTGGGTCCCTCCAGTTCAGGACATTCTATAATTCTATTATTCTGTAATTCTAGGATCCTCACCTGCAGAACAAATGCACAAGCTCTTAGCTCTATACCATTATTTATAGGACATTGTCCTACAGTATATACATGGCTTTTATATCCTGGCCTAGAGTAAAGGAAGCCTGTACTTCCTCCCACTATGACACTCTTTTTATAGCTCTTCATAACTTTGTAAATTTAACCATTTGGGCTGAAATTTTACAAACGTGGTTCACCTGTTTCCAAAACAGAGGCCAAGAAAAAAAAACCCATTGTTTTACAGAATAAAACACAACAAAACCCAAATAGGTGTTTCATTAAAAAATTCTACTATCCCTCTTCTCTGGGGCAGAGATTTGGAATTCAGCAAGGGGCTTACCCTAATGTTAGAGACATGCCTTTTCCTGTGAAAACCTTCTCCGGTGAAATTACCCCGTGAAATTATCCTACAAAATGAGCCTTTGGGAACTCTGAGGTCGCACACACTCCACAGAGACTTTTTTTCAAGTTTAACAGCTTCGGAGTTTCCTCCAGCCCTGAGCCAAATATGAGTTTCCAGATAATTTGCTGCTTTTGGCTGTGGAAGGGGTGCTGGTAATGCTGGGGGAGCTGGGAGATGGGGGATGCCTCTCATGTGCTCCCATTGCTCCTCCTGCTGGAGTCAAGCAGCATGAGGGAGGCTGCTAGGGAGGGAGATGGGCAACCCAGCAGTCGGGTGGGAGATGGGTATAAGTAGGGCAAGGGAAAAGCCAGCCCTGTGAATATGGGTTTTGACTTGGTTGTCACTGTTGGGGTTGTCTGTTGAGGCTTTTCCCACAAATACTGTAGTTGGCAATTTATATAACTTTTAAATGAAAAATGAACTTTCTGTGCAAGCTTAACGTGCTGTTAGCTGGAAGAAAAGTAATTCTAATTACCAGGGGAGATATAAGCACAAGTGTTCGCAGCACCACGAATGGGAATCACAGCAAGAAAGCAGATGGGGCCTCTTACACCACTCTTTTCTCCCCCTGTAGTCCCCTAGTCTGTTTTCCCACATCCTCACGTGAGGTATGGCACTGCCATATGGTAAATCCTGGGTCTCTATGCTTCTCATTCATCCTCAAGACAAATGATCCTGAGCAATGGATAAGATTGTGTGGAAAAGATAGGACGTGATCATTTCATTTGAGACATTATCATGGACCTTCTGAACATAGAAAGAAAACTAAGGTTGCAAAGGCTACCTAAACTGTGGCTTTTCTTAATTGCTTGACTTTGTGACCTAAAGCTCTTGGAACACAGAGGGGTGTGTGCATGCGTGTGTATGTAATATAGATTTTTTCCCAGATAATTTGTGTCTGGGTTAGCACAGACATCAGACTGTCTAGTATGAAAATATACAATACACTATCTAAAAATGCAGTCAGAAACTGCCATTTTGCTATGGGTTGCAAAACTGAGAACACCACAAATAGGATGGCAAGGAGAGTTTCATGAACTGAGTTGCTCAATAACCTAATGCAGCTTTTTCAAAGCCTCAGTGGTGGATTCCTGTCTCCAGGCTCTCTTGTGGTCAAGGAAGTGTGAGGAGCCACAAATGACAGCATGGTCTTGGCACAGCATGCCGGCTTTGCAAGTCTTGTAGGACTCTGGTACTTCAGGACCTTCAGTTTTCATTCACTGCAAAGAAAAAAGGCATGTGCCTGTATTTTCTGATTTTTTTTCTGTCTCCAGCACTTCATGCACACCCACCAGTATGTATTTGTGTGAGTCTGCGGATGAAAGAGGAAACTGAGGGATTTATCTATTTCACATCACTTTTCAGTAATGTTATTAGACAGAAAATGAAAAAAATTAAAACCCATCAAGCAATAGAAAGGCATTTTTAGAAAGTGAAGTGGCAGACAGGACTGAAAATAGCCGCCTGAGAGATGGCATCAAATTTGATACGGACATATTTGAAATTTCTCAGCGAATATGGAAGGGAACACAATTATTATATGTGGTTGTGACAGAGGGTGGTAGGTGCTAGATATTCACTTTGAATTTCACTACAGCAGTTTTCAAGGAAATATCTCTCACCACAAGAAGTAGTCAATGTCTGAAGTCCTTTCTAATCTTTTATTTTGGACGCTGTAAGAAAGACTTGCCTGTTGAGATCCTTGGTGAAAGAAGGTGTTCAGAAATTACTCCTGGTAAATGGGAGAGGACTAAAGCACAGTTCCCTCACCATAACAGCAACTCTTCACTGTGTTGTGGGTGGCTGCTCTTTGAGACACTGAGACAAGCTCCTCCAGAGCTGGAAAATTACCAGAGTTTCCTCTAGAGTTGACTCAAATCAAGAAAACAAGGGTTAAAAAAAAGTACTGAAAGTTCAAACTGAAAATCCTGTTCCTTTAACTATGTCCTCCTAGACAGTAATACATAACCGAAGTTAAAACTTCCTTTGCGAGACAGAGGGATTCAAAACCTCTCCCTTGGACTGCCCAGAATTTTTATGGGCTTAGACACACAAGGTGCAGACAAAGAGCAAGGGAATAGAAAAAAGAACTAATGAGCTCAAAATTCCACAAGAACAATTTAGGTCTGACAAGAGGACAAACTTTTTAAGGCTAAGCCAACATATTGTTTGGGAAATTTAAGTGTTTTTTAGAACAGGCAATTGTGTCAAAAACAAGATGGATCAGCCTTGTCTTCAGTGTCTTCTTGAAGTATTTTCCAGACTTCCAGAAGAATTAGATATTCCTCTAATTCTGAGATGTCACACGCACACACATGAAACTACATCAGAAAGACATCAGTAAGATTACAGGCTTCAAAATGTTCATAAAAGTCACACTTTACGCTCCTCTGTTCAATTTTCCTATCTTTAGCCCCCTGCACATGTGCATGATGAGACAGTCAGTAGCCTTATTATTGCCTGTGTGCCACTTCCAGTAGTAGCAGTAGCATTGGGGCTCATTTGTACCCAGATGTTTCACTCCTTTTTTCTGTCCTTTGCTAATATTCATCAGATGGACTTACAAGGAGAGATTCAGCTTGTCCTGAATGTCCTTATTTTGGCCTCAGACATCCTCCTATGGCAAGCAGGCCTGCTTAGACATCCAACATCACCTGTCCCAGCAGTGTGCTCGACACAGAGGAGAACTGTCAGGAGGACTTTAGAGTTGGGGAGGCTGCCTGAGCTTCTCTATACAGAACTACAAATTCACACCCAGAATCTGGTGTAGGTAACAGTGGTGGGAATATCCAAGCCGTCTGTCTTTGATAATTCAGTATTCACATTCACACAGGGGGAGGAGGAACTGCGATAGCAGTATACAGACACAGGGCCCAAATACCAGGCTCCTTTCTAATCCAAACCTAAGTGATGATCAAAGAGTAAACTGACCTTTGCAATGCATTGTCAATAACTGATCTGGATCTGTTACCAAATCAGATTAATTTGTCCACCAGTCTCGGGCTTGTTCTGCTAGCTGTTACGGTGGGATGGGTTTAAGACCATTTTTGGAGTAGATGCAAATGCAATCATGTTTCGCCTCCTTGCTGTTAATGGTGAGACTAAAGGTGTTTGAATGATATCAAGACCGAAGAGATGTTATACACCTTTTGCTGAGGTGATCTTTGATTTGGGTCTCCTTCTGCAGAGCTTGGACAAAGGCCATCAGTTCTACCACGAATGTGCTTGCCTTGTGACATGTCAAGAAGACCAAAGACCGCATATGTCCATGACTTGTATGTGTAAGCACACAGCTTTGTTTGATTGTTTGTAACAAAAATGTCTCTGAAATAGAAGAACTTTTAACTGCCTTTTTTAGCAGCAAAGTGGAAAGAATGAGGTTACAGAAACTAAAAGGACTGCCCAGTTTGCCAGGCAAAATCTGTGAAAGATTTAATAGTGTACCGGTATTGTTTCAGTCAAAACAGTAAAGGTGCAACAGCAATTCTGGTGCATCTACAAATTTTCTAAATTTGTATGGGTGTGAAGATTATAACTATGATTTCACAACCAGCTGGAATCTGCAATGTCTTAGAAGAACCTCTTTGTCAAAGTGATGACTGCTTAGATTATTGTTTATAATCTGAATTAACACTTCCCCAGATACAGAGATGAAGAAGATACTACAATAATTGTCAAAAATTTATGATTGCAAAATTACTGGTTTAACTCCCCTTTTGCAGCTATTATCTCCGTTTTTGCAGCTCCACTCTTACCCTCAGCTCTGCTTCATTTGATGCAAACTTACTAGGCAACACTTCAATTTCTTTTTCTGCTTCTTATTGTTACATATGCATCAATAGAGGCAGGAGCCTTCAGGAAAAAATTATGTGATGAGATAACTAAAGACTGTAGCATAATTTACAGAGCCAGAAGGCAATGTTTTGAAATTGATTGACATCCTTAATTCTGGCATTTATCAGCTTTTAAGTGCTCGATTCTACAACTATAGAATGTGCTTTCAGGTTGGTCAGATTATTTATTTATTTATTTATTTATTTATTTATTTTTACATATGATATCCCAGGTCTCAGAAAAGACCTACTCTCCCTTCCCCTTCCATGGCTCATCAGGTGCTACCATGCTGACATTCACCTGGGTCAGGGGAAGGACTGGACTCTCTTGATGCAGACCACAGACCAATTACTATTAAAGCTAAAAGAGAAAGCAACAGTGGGAGTAAACTGTCATCTTCTGCTGGAACTAGGCAGAGGTGAGAAAACTTCACCAGTAATTTTCACATACATTTACTGACTTCAAAGGAATAATGAGCAATAGAAATGTTGGGAGTCATCCAGACTGCAATGAGCACAAAACCAGGGCTCGTTCCTTCTTCCCCTTCCCCTCTGACTTCTCCCAGTCTCTTTCCTCCTCCTGACATTTTACCTAATCCCATCCTTCTCCCCTAGACAGTCTTGAACACAGCTGCTCAATACACAGCAGAAAAATATCTGGTGTCAAATTATACATGTAGGCATTTAATGATTCCCTGAATGGAGACTGAAGAACAGCAAGACAGACAAAGAGATAAAAGCTCCTAGATAGGTGCATTAACACAAGAAGAAGTATGCTTTTCTTTGACCTGCTAAATATCTGATAACAGATTTCATATTCTCACTGTGTTCAAAAACTACATTAAAAATATTTAGGGACACATTATACTACATTTATGAAACCTAGAGTCAGCACTCGTTCACAGACATCAGAGCCCAATATAAACATGGGCACATTTGAATCCACAGTGCAGATGCTAATAACTTTTTTTTTCTGTAAAGGTTGTCTTTTTGGTCACTCATGTGGTGGAGAAGATAATTTTCAAGAAGCACAGTAAGTAAATTCAGTAAGGCCCAAGGAAGTGGGTATTGTCATCTGTTAACTACCATGTTGAGCTTTGAAGTTAGAAGAAGCCACAGTGCTCACCACACTGCCATGGTCAATATTTGAGTGGTAATGTCTTCCTCCAGATGTCATTATGTGAACCACTGTAATAATGTGCTCTCTCTCTAGCTTTGAAGGCTTTTTTCCGATCAGTGTCTAGGATTTTATCGGAAGAGTCATGGACCTTAGGGAAACAAATGCCAAATACTCATTGTGAAATTTTTCAGGATCGGATTACTGTGGTGGAGAGAGTGTGAGAGTCCAAGACAAATTTAGACAAATCTGCCTAACTCAGTTTATTTGATACAGGTTGTCTGATTGCACAAAGCCTTATTTCCCTGTCAATAAGAAAATATTGCTGCTTAATAGCAAGACAATTATATGGCTGTATTCCAGCTCAAGAGAATGGACCTTGTAACAAAATCATTTTGTTCCCTTAAGATAGTAATTTTCTCTTAATATGAATGTACAGTGTAAAAAAACATTTTGTAAGAATGGTGCTTTATGAATGACTAAATGATCTTCAACTGTTTATTACTCAGATACCATGTACTGACAAGACATGATGGCTTGTGCTCTAATGCTTTTATCCTTTCTCTTTTTAACCTTTTAGTCCTTTGAGTAACTCCCTTTATGTGGAAGGAAATAATCTTAAAAGTCTGTTCTAACCAAAACCTGTGTAGCATCCATTAGTATAGAACCCTTACGGTGCTACTTACTCATGGTCAAACACGAAGACTGTGAGATGATCAGAAACTGAGTTTATGTATCCTATACCCAACTCCACAAGGCCTCGACCACAACACCATCCTTCTCTCAAATCAGTCACATTTGGTCTTAGTTATCCAAAATCTCATTGATGAGGTTTCGCACAAGCAGAAAAGCACCAGCATTGGGCTAAAAATAGCAATCAGATGGAATATTCAAATCCTATGGCTTCTGTGGGATTGAATTAGTATTAATGAGGGCAGGATTTGCCCTTCTATTACTTGGCCTACAAAAGGATTTCAGTATGCATGCAATGGATAAGGGAAGAAAGATGGTCAAGGTATAGATTTGTCCAGGTCTACCTCTCAGTCTTTTTGTTCAGTCTTTTTTCAGGTGCTAAAATCTCACAGTCAGTAATTCCTCAAATATATTGATCTTGCATCAACATTTTTCAGGATCAGAAAGGTTGCATATTGTTAACAGCAATTCATGTGTAGTCATGTTTCAGTCAAGGCTTCTATGAAGCCCATGTAAAGAGGTTCTCCTTGAAGACAGGTGACTGTGGTCTGTAGATGGACAAAGAGTTTGAATTCCATCCTACCTGCCTCAGGAAACATGCGCTGGCAATCTGTGAGGAAGGAACAGTTCTTAATTAAAGAAATCTTGGTAGTTTGCACCTAAACACTACCTAAAGTTATTTTGGTGATTTGATACCTATTTTTAAAAACTGTAGAAGCTCAGGAGGATTCCAGAAGTAATATCAAAACTGAAGTGTAAGTTTTCAAGGCAGAAAAGCGAGATGATGTAGATAGCTAAGCAGATAGCTTAGACTGATATGATTTCAATTCATGGCAAAACTAAAGGAATCCAGAAAAGTGATTCAAAAAGTAAAGAATTTAGACATAAGGTGTAATTGGGGTGACTCAGTAAGTTCAAATTAACCTGATTCTCTTTTGAAACACCACATTTGATCTATAATAATATTTTTTGAGATATATGAGGTATATAGGCTTTTGTAAGGTCAATTGACAGTGTCACCATTCTTCTTCAACCATGAGCATTGCACAGTCTCAATAGCACATATGTGAAATGGATTAAGAAATGATTAGCCAACAGATCTCAGAAATAGGAATGTCAACAGGAAATTAGTTTTGAATACGGTGCATCCACTGGGGTCCTACAGGGAGTGGTGTAATGTGTCGTGTTGTTCAGTGCTTTGATTATTGTTCTGAAAACAAGTATAAAAATTGCTGTTTACAAAATTTTCAGATTACACTAAGTTGTCCAGGTGGCTGAATAATAAATGAAGACAGAGCCTCAATACTGAGTGATTTGGATCACTAAATAACTTCATCTCAGTCAAACAAAAGATGGTTTAGCAGATACAGATGGAAGTATGGCTCTAGAAATAAGTAGTGCAGATTATGCACAAGATCTTCAGACCAGCAACAGATGCTTTTCTGGAAAATATGGGTAATTACATGAGAATTATGCTTTGGCCAGGCAAGACATGACCCAGGACAGGGGTAATGACGTAAACTGTAGCAGTCTGTTATGTGCACTGGGTAAGATCACATTATTTCAAAGTTTTCAGTTTTAGACCACAAGGACCAAGTTCTGACCATAGGTATACACATAAAATATAGACCTCTGCATAGAAATAGTCGCTCTGGACTCTCTCTGTAGTCACAGAATAATAGAATCATGGAATGGTTTGCACTGGAACCCAAGATCACCCAGATCATCCAGCCCAATCCCCCTGCCATGGACTGAGACATCTTCCACGAGATTCAATTGCTCAAAGCCCCATCCAGCCTGCTCTTCAATACCTCCAATGATGGGGCAGCTACCACCTCTCTGGGCAACCTTTTCTGGTGTCTCACCACCCTCACAGTAATGAATTTCTTCCTTATGTCCAACCTAAATCTACCCTTTTTCAGTTTAAAACTGTTGCCCTTTGTCATGTCACTACAGGCCTTGGTAAAAGCTCTGTCCCCATCTTTCTTATTAGTCCCCTTTAAGTACTGAAAGGCTGCAATAGGGTCTCCCTGGAACCTTCTCTTCTCCTGCCTGAACAACCCCAACTGCCTCAATAATCAATAAGGAGAAATGCATTTTAAAGTCATGATATATCTCTTCCAAATACAGATAACAAAAATAAGCTAGATTAAGCAATACCCAAGAGATCCTATTTTTTTCCTTTGCTTATAGAAGATGCCTGGGGTGAATATCCTAGATGTAGAAAACTACTCACTGTAGTTTTCTAAAGTTATACAAGATGAATCCCACCTCAAATGACAACAAAGGAAACAAATTCCCTTGAAGTCAGGAGACATTAGCATATCTCTTACTAAATTATATCTTCAGAACAGCGTATATCGGGAATAACTCAATTCATTGTTAAAGAATCTCAAATTCAACTGACAACTTATTTTGGAAGATAGTCTGAGAAATGATGAAAGGACCCAGCTTTCAGAAACAGTTTGTGCCAATTTCACAGTGCACTTTTTGAATCACAGACTGTGCACCCCTCAGGTGAGGTTTACTTAATCAGTAGCCACCTTCAAAGTCTCATCTTTCATTTATACCATGATATTGCAGATTGAGTGAAATGGTGTTTTCGTGGTATTAATGCCATTACTTTTCTCTTAAAATCCATTCTTCAAAGTGAAATTCAGCAATAACTTCAATGCATTCTGATTGGTGGAGACTTCAGGGTGTCTTTATCACAAACTCAACCACATCTGTCCTTCAAGCAAGTCTACTGACATTTCCAATGATGAGGAAAGGAGAATGGCAGCCCTGTTCACCCCTACGTGTCTGGCTTGCCTCCCTGACGTGACATCATTGCTCGTGCCCTACTCTAGCATAATTGAGCAGGTCAGTAGTTATTCCAAGCTTCACCCATTCCAGATTCCACCCTTAACCCTCCAAAATGAGTCTTTTATAGTTAAATGATTCACTTATTAGGTAAAATAAACATGAAAATAATGTCAAATTAAAATAAAGCAAAGTAGCGTGAAGTTAAATGCAGACTGACATTGAGCAAACAGTCTGGTTGGAATCATTATACCCTTTTGGAAACAGGCACGGATATCAGAGCATGGATCCAATTAGTTTCAACTGGGAGGACCCTTCCTGTTCCTGGCTCCCTGAAGCTTAAATCTCACAGTTTGGATGTTAATTTAGAGTTAGGGACAACTCTCCTGCAGTTGCCGTCTGCAGGAACTCAAGAAACCTGCAAATTGGGTTCTGAGGCCAAAACAAGAAAATAAAAGTATTGAAAAGTATGTAATTTATCATCTGCAAACATCTTTAAGACCCTGGCCATGTAAATGCTCAGCAGACCTTGGCTCCTATGAAAGCTTGGAGAGAGAGCCACACGCAAGCCAGGTTCACCAACTCCAAGCACTGGTCTTCATACCTGGAGCCAACAGGCAGGCCAACATACACAGAAGAAAAATGAGTGGAAAGAGATGTGTGAGGGCTGCTCTGCCACTGCTGAAGAGAAGTGCTAGAATGCTCTTTCTGGCCTGCTGTTATTAATTGGGCTCCGCAAGTGATCTAGTTAGATGCACTACCAGACCACTGCTACAACCACTCATTGACTTTCCTGCTACTGGCCCTTAGCTCAGCAGGTACAAAACGATATGCAAAATGATATGAAAGATCAAGTAAGCAGTACGGAGTAAGCTTTTGGCTGTAGGCAACTTTCTGCTTTCCAGGCATAAGCTCCCTTGTTGAAGTTGTGGTATCATGTAGGGAAAACACAAAAACACAAAATTAACTCAGTAATGTCACTTCAGAATCCAGCTGGACATGGGATCCGTCACTGGGCACAGCTACTATTGGTGCCACCCAAATACAAACTGCAGAAGAGGAGGAAAAGTATATTTTCCAGCTAAGAGAATCTTGGTCGAGCTCAGTGGGGAGAAGACGTCTTTCTGGTTCACTTGGAAGAAAAATTCTCAGCAAAGCTTGTAGATTTTAAACTACTATTCCAACTATATCCAGGGTGTGTATAATACAAGGTACATTCCTACTTGTTTGCAAACATGCCACCGGCCTAAGAACTGGCAGTGCACTTAACTGTATGACAAGGGGTGACATTTTAATATCCTGACCCAACAGAACTTAGCACCATCTCAGAGCTTCCCATCATGAAGCAACCATCAGCATCGCAGATCAGATTTGTGCAGTTCCTGATTTTGCACGCAGTGAAAATCAAGAAGAGTGTCAGGATGTTTTTTCAAATACTTGGCTCTTTATTTATATTTTTTGGGGAAATACAGACATTAACTATTTTTTTTCCATTTCTTTGAAAAATCTCAAAGGAAGTGGAGTTATAGTATTTCTGCTGGTACACCCAACTGTTCTTCTGTATTCTGTGTATTTGGTGGCACGCAGATTTCAGCTCACTCTCTCTGCTACACCTTAAATCATCAATGCACTTAAGGGTACTATGCGTACACTTGAATTCCCTTTCAGCCCAGTGAAAAGCATACATGTATTTTTAATTATCAAACTGTTGACTTTGAATATTGGGCCACAGTGATTTTTTAAAAAAAAATCAAGCTGATATCACCATCTCTGCCAAGTGAGAGTGATCCAATCAAAACTTGGCATAATCAAGTGGTATGAATTCTTCCAAACATTCATTACAATCCTTAAAACAATCCTCCATCCAAAGGCTGAGACAACATCAGTCATCACTCCAAGGAAGCATTAACAAAATAGGTAAGAGAAAAGCAAAAGCAAAAGCAAAAAGCTCTTATTAAAAATCAGGCAAATCAAGCAAGCAATGTCCTAACTTTGCTTTTATTACCCTAGCTTCTCAAATATGACAGCCCATGTTGTCTACTTTTGGACCTCATCTAGTATGTTGAGTATTCTCTGGATGGGAACATTAACTTTTCTGCAGAACACTTTATACCCTAGAAGTGTGTCACAAGGCTATAGCCACACAATAAAGGTCATGTCTACATTATTCTTGAGAAAATAAAACCAGCAAGACGGCATCTCTATAGAATTTCTCTGTTACTGCCCTGGGGAGGCTGAAGATCTCTGCCAGCATCTGGTAGCTCTAGGCCAAAACCATAAGCACAAACGAAGGAAAGGTGGAAGTTAGCCTTGGCCGGGGAGACCCTCTGCAGCCTCCACCACTGTGAGGGAAAGGCATCCTCAGTGCCAGCCCCACCCTCCCAACATGTCTTTCTGCAAGACCAGCCACCTTCCCATCACGTCCTTTGGTGGCAACCTGGCCCTGTGGTTAATGTGGCCACTGCTGCTGACAGAAAAGTGAGCCTTAGCCTACTTGTGCCCCCCAAGAAGAACCAGCTGCCTGGGTCTTCTCCCAGAACACAGATAGACACTTGTAGCCTCCTTGCTTTCTCCAAGACATACCACTTCTGCCCCACCAGTCTGTCATGGCGGTCCAACCCTGGCACAAAACACTGTGATCCCCCTGTCCTCTCCCCACAGTCTTCAAGGACCAAAACACCCTCTATCAAGAAGACATTATAACATAGTCAGCCTGTTGGAGTATTTCTGCTTTGGAAAGGTTGCCAATTAACCAATGGCAAATGCCCACCTATGTACTAAAAGAAAAGTTTTTGTGGGTTTATGCACATAAACATCTTGTTTACTTTACTAGGAATGAGAGGAGGCTGGAGTGAACTACAAGCCCTAGAACCATTGCTGTCGATGACTAGAGCCAAAGCGTTACATCCAAAACTTCCCTGTGAGTCCAGCTTGATCCACTCATATCTTCAAAACTAGAAAGTGAGGCACAGAATTAGAGGCCAACTGCTGCTTTAGGACTAGTCTGCCCCATTTACTATCTCTGTCATCTGAATTAAACCTGCAGAGCTTGACCTCTTGAAATTTCATGGGAGTAACTACTTGTTCTTACATGACCCATGGCTTCCAACCAAGTCCACAAATTGTGTGCACAGCTGGGAATAATGGCCAATGTCCCTCACCAGTCTGGACCAAGGGGACACAGTACAATCATTCACCTCTATTTGTTCTCTGTGGAACTACAAATCCTTCTGTGACTCTCTTATTATTCACCTTAAAAATACAAAAGAGAGGCTGCAAAGAGCACACAGCTTTTACTAGGACACAAGAACATGTAGACCTGTTTATAAATTGATAGGCTCAGGGAAGTGGTACTGTAATGCAGATAAAGTAACATAGAGTAGGAGTAGCTAGCATAGTGCTGGCTCCCAAATCCAACTCTCAGCACCTTTCAGACAACCCCTTGGACTCAGCAGGTGCGAAGTGTGAAGAAACAAATCTGAGAAATGTTGAAAAACTAAAAGTATTTGCTGATTGCAAGCCTAACACCACCATTTTATTAGATTTCAGATAAGAAACCTGGGAATATTGTATGGAGCAGAAGATTCAGCATCTCAGAACAACATTAAAATCCTACCAAAAGAAAGTTGTTAAACAGAAGGCATTTAGCAAGAAAACAGCTGATGACTGAAGGGATTGCCTTCATGGCCCCCTAATGATGGATGGTCTAAGGACATTCATCCTAGGAGCTGATGGTGAAGATTGTGGTCTGGCTCCTATCAACCCAGATGTACGTGTTTATATAAGCAAATCAATGTGCCTCTGCATGATTCCTCTCCTCCATTTTTATCTCACAACAATATTGGAGCAACTTCAAAGTCAGCTTCATTTTTTACAGCACAAATATTGCCAATTACTCCTTACACAATACAGCACTTCATCTATTTTAGTACTAAAAATGTGTTATAATTAAACACATAAGACCTATTTGCAGTGTCAAGATATAGCAAGCTAGTTGAGCAGACGCTACGGAAGTAGATGGTAATGCTCTCATTGACCTCACAGGAATCAGAGAAAGGCTAACAAGAAATGGTTCTGGAAACACCATCTTGAAGAGACCCATGAATTAAAAATTGCTCATCTTGATCTCAGTAATGAATTTCCATAGCTTGCCCTGGTGCAAGCAAAAGGCACAAATCACAGTACCTCTTGATGGCTGCTTTACAAGAGATTGTGGCCACTCTGGCTCCTTGAATCTTATAAACAGTGCAGTCCCAGTACACTGGCTACTGTTTTGTATATTAAATTGTTGGGGGGTGGTATCAATAAACAGCTGCACAGTCAAATTAGTACTGTTTATTGTCAAATTAACAAGGAAAGTAATACTTTCTGCTCTTTGTTTATAACTCTGCACACTTGGCCCTGGTACCAGGAAGACTAAATTAAAATGGACAGCTCCCAATGGTAGATGCTCTCCTAGATCAAACGGAAGGGAAATTTTGTTTGTCTTATAAAATAAACAGTATCTTTTCAGGTTCATGCGCTCAGAATAACAGCTATTCAGTTGCACCAGCTGTTTTTTATTTCACTGCTAATTGTATGTCTCATTCCTCAATCGACTTGCAGGTCATTGTTTCCTTGCTGATGTTCACTCAGGGAAAGGGAATGGGAGTCCAGCACACACGTGTGTGCATGAAGTAGAAGACTGGGGAGATGTTTAAATGCTTGGATGAACGTTGTGTGCGTTTGTAGGCCTGTGGCGTACTGAGCTTTAGAAGATACACCCGGGCCTTTCAGCATGCTCCCAGAGCTTTGTTCTTGGAGCAGTGGTATGAAAGGGATGACAAACACTTGCAAAAGTTAAATGAAACTGAGCCCTCACTGAGGGTTCTTTTTCCCCCAGAGATGCCCCCAACATCTACAGAGTCCTTAAAGAAATAGTGTGAGCTCTTCAGTCAAAATATAAATTTTTATCAGAACTGAATCACTAATTTTGTTAAAATGTCTATTTTAATAGGGAATAGAATTTATTCCAACTGAGCCTCATTTTTAGGTGTGGTCTAGGCTGCTTGCATCAAGGATCCATTAGCTCTGCACACTGCCATTCACTCACTCTTCTGACTTTCTTCCTTCACTTCTCTGTTCATTAAAAGTTCCCTTACACTCACTTATTTTCTATATCTGTACTCAGACAGGAATATATATAGGCTGTCACCACACAACAAAATAAAAAAAAAAGTTCTTACACAAACTGGGCACAAGCTTTGCTTATGATAGAATTTTTCCCCCAATTTTACACTATTTCCATTATAATCACTTTAAGATTATACATCTTAAGTTTTTGCAAGACACTTGATGCTGGTGTATCTTTCTCCTTGAAACCAACATAACTTTACCATGTATTTAAAAGAGTACAGTTAGGAAAGCTGTGTGGAAATCTTTCTAGAGCTATATTTCTTATCAAAGAAAGTAAAAATTGGAGAAAGTAAATACACAGACTGTTATAGTTCACTGTTTACAGCCTTTGTTAAATGCTTAGAAACTATGTGAATGAGGGTGGCATAAATGCTTAGATGCATTAAAAAAAAAGCCAGCTCTTCCCTGTCTCCAGTTAAAAGGCTTTTGTGGTGATATCATGTAGATAAGAACCTTGAAATGTTTTAAATAAGTAGATATGATCTCTAAAGAAGGTGTTTGAGGTCATTCTAACTTATCCATCTCAAGAAAAAATGCACTGCATGCAACTTTTGCAGGTTACATAAAGTTTGTTAGACAGTTACAACACTGAGAGTTGGTCATTCCTCCAGAGCGACTTGGTAGCTTACAGATCCTCACCTAAATGGTTTATTTATAAGTTAGACATGAAGGGTGGTATGAATTGTGACCAAAGTGCTTTCAGGACATGTCTACATGTGTGCTGGGCATCCAGACCCCTGTTACAGTCAGCGGAGGTTTCATCCCGACAGCCGGTGACATTTAGACTGAGGTTCACCTTGCTGTAGACACCTACATCTGGTCAGGTGATCTGTGTCCCAGCTTCCAC